>NW_022437028.1:3955423-4021504 GCF_009761245.1 Sapajus apella
AAAGAAAGAAAGAAAGAAAGAATAAAAGAAAAAGTGGCTCTCAGGACAGACGTGGCCCCCATGAGGGCTCATGGCTTTCCAGTTCCTGCATCCCCACCCTTGGCACAGCGCTTGCAGTAAGGAATGAGTGATTGGTCTCATGGGGCATTGTCAGGCCTCTCTCCACAGCCTTGACCTTCAGAGTTTCTGGGCAGAGACACCACACCACTGTCTCCAAGGAAAATTTTTTTAAAAAAACAAAAGAGGTAAGGTTTCAGAGCAGAGATTGATCAATCTTAAAACCCAGAAGCATCAGACAGTCAAGGCAACAAAACCAAAAAGAAAAAAAATGAATCTTTGGGCTAGAAGCCTGTTCCTCAGCACCAGAAAAAGAATTGCCTCTTCCAAGCCCCAGCTGACAAGGAAATGGAGTGAAAGAGCACCAGTCCACATCTGCCCTGAGCACCGCATAAATCCCCACGCAAGACTGTCGGGTATAAAGGTTAAGAATCATTTACTGCCGGAGAACAACAGCTCTCACACTTTGGGACATCAACTTCCCTCTGGAACAGCATGACGACAGGAATGTGGCCAGGTAGGTTTCCAACACGAGCACACCTCGAAGCTTTCCCATTAACCTCGGCAGGTCAAAGAACCATCCTCTGTCTCCCTGTCCCCCAGACCACACTTTGTGGTTATTAAAAAGAGCTGGGTCAGTGATATCCTCTGGGTATTTGTTTCTACCCAAAGCTCATGCTGAGTCGTAATCCTCAGTGCTGGAGGTGGGGCCTGGTGGGAGGTGATTGGATCATGGGGATGGATTTCTCATGAACGGTTTAGCGCCACCCCCTTGGTGCTGCCTTTGTGAAAATGAATGAGTTCTTGCAAGACCTGGTCATTTAAAAGTGTGTGGCACCTTGCCCCTCCTCTCTTGCTTTTGTTCCTACTAAGTGAGATGCCTGCTCCTCCTTCAGCTTCCACCGTGATTGGAAGCTTCCTGAGGCCTCCACAGAAGCTGATGTCAGAGCTAAGCTTCCTGTACAACCCGCAGAACCATGGGTCAATTAGACCTCTTTTCTTCACAAATTACTGAATCCTGAGTATTTCTTTAAAAACAATGCAAGAATAGTCTAACACAGTTAGCACTGTGTTGAAAGAGCTACCTGGCCACTTAAATGTCTCTTGCAGGAGCACAAGTCATTCCAAGGTTCTGGCACAGAGAGTGTATCAGTCAGTGTCAGGTAGGTTATGCTGCAGTAACAAACAACCCCCAAATCTCGGTGGCACAAAACAACAAAGACTTCTCTTTCTTGCTACACATTCAGCCAGGGTCAGCTGTGTCACACTCATTCCAGGGCCCAGACCGATACGGTGGCCAGCATTTCAAGCATTGCTGGGCACTGTGGCAGAGAAAAAGAAGCGAGCAACACAGACACTGACTCTTAAAGCATCTGCACCCAAAACATTCACTCCCACTCTACTGGCCAAACAAATCACATGGGCGAACCCCATTTCAAACTGAGTCGAAGTGCAGAGGAGACAGAGCCATTTATGAACAGCCCTGATGCCTGGGGGAGGGAAAATGATGAAAGAGGGAGAATACAGGGGAGGGAGCACAGAAAGAGAAGGAAGTGGGAGGGAGAGGAAGAGGGATGGATAAAGGGAGAGGGGGCGGGAGAGGAGCGAGAGGAGAGGAATGACCAGTTGCCTGAGGCCAGGGTGTCCTCTAGAAAGCCCCCAGATGCTTGAGAACATGCTTGGTTTCTTTGATTAGGAAAAGAGCTTCAGGAAGGTTCTGCTGTCTTCCCTCTTCCTGAGGAGGGAGGGTCCCCCACCACTGTCTGCCGCCCCATCATTCTGTCTGATTCACCTTGCCTGTCTCCTCTCTCACTCCCCAGAGGCCCCTTTAGCCCACTGAATGGCTTTCTGGGAAATCTCATTTCGCACCCTGGCAGCATACTCAATTCTTTCTGTCAGATCCTGGAGGCAGTCCTATAAATAAGGCCCGAATTCTTTATCGCTGGAGCCGGCAGAAGGCTTGCATACGGGATGTCCTCACTTACACGACAGTCATATTTTTACAAAACCTGTGCATAGGGCATTGTATGAAGAGGGACGGGTTGTGGGGAGTAAAAATGCAAGCCTGTCTTTGCAGCCAAGGCCCCTCTCCCTTTGGGAAAGTCTTGGGCTAGCACAGAAGACTGGCAATGAATAGAATTGTCAGTGACCTTGCCCACTTTCAGACTGATGGTAGGACAGTTGATGGTTTCCAGGGCCTTCTCTGACATGTCTGGCCTTGTCTCCTGGGGAGCCAGTCCTTAGAGAGGCATTCTTGCTTAAGCAGGACCACCTAGGGCTAAACTACTAATCCAGCCAAGCTTCGTCTCAGTCTCCCACTTTCTCTGGCCCAGGGCCACTTTCTCACTTACTTCCAAAGAGGCAGACAAAGTGCCATTGAATTCTGCATCTATTCAAAGCCAAGGCATGGGGGGAAACAAAAGTATATTTCCCCAGACTCAACTCTACCGCTGGAGCAAGAACTGGGCTCCACAGAACAGGAAGAAAAATGGGTTTGTACAGGTGGTAGCAGGTGGCAGGGGGCATAAGGGAGATCTGTAGAGCTGGAGGAAAGGCGTACTCCACGTTATAAGACTCTGAAGACATTGCTGTGAAGACACTGCACCAGTCTGTCCAGTTCTCTCCTCAAGGTGGATGGATGATTACGCTTCTCAGTTCCCTTGTAGTTAAGTAGGTCCATGTTCTAGGGACTGATTCTAGACAGTGAGCTTGAAAAGAAGTCGTATGTATTGCTTTCAGGCCAGAACATAACCCTCCAACTAGCTCTTGGCTCCCATTCCCATCACTGGATCCCAAAGGGGGCCTTATGTTGAGATGGAGCCACAAAAATCAAAGGAACCTGGAT
This sequence comes from Sapajus apella, assembly GCF_009761245.1. NCBI lineage: Eukaryota > Metazoa > Chordata > Mammalia > Primates > Cebidae > Sapajus > Sapajus apella. The sequence continues at coordinate 3,958,326 of NW_022437028.1, forward strand.
CCCTGAATCACCACATGGAGGAGAGTTGACCAGCAGAGTCTGCAAATTCTCAGTAGACTTAGAGTGAGCAAGAAATAAATCTCTGTGGGTTAAGCCACTGAGATGTTGGGGTTGTTACTAACTTAACCTGTGTCAATTAATATTGCCTTTCCATGTCTGCCCTAACCTCTTCTGTGAGATGGGCACCATCTTGACCAAGGGTCACATCATATCCCCTTTGGTAGAAAAGGGGTAACCCAGCTCTGAATCACATCTTTAGAATCAGAGACCAAGACTGAACATGAAGAAAAGTCTCAGACAAAAACTGTGCCAAACTATGCTTTCTTGAGAATCTGAGAGTGAGTCTTAATTGACATTCTGTGTGTTGGGTAGATCTACTGTGGTATCCAAAATTAGATTTTGTTTGTTCAGCAGGTGAATGCAGCAGGGACAAGCCAAAATTGTACAGTCTGGTTATCTTTTCTTCACTCTTTTTCCGCTGACTGGTACCTCTTTACCACTCCCACTCCAGAGAAGTTTTAAACTCCAGGCCATGACCACTTTGTGGATCAAAAAATCAATTTAGTGGTCTTATCCAGTATTGTGTGGAATTGAATTGAATAGATCAAATAGTCTTTCACATGCAGGAAAGCTACATATTTGTGGAATGTTTGTGTAGTTTAATATGTGTTTATATGTGTATGCGAGTATATAAATATAAAATGTATTTCTTGCACTTTGAGTCACGTTCAAAATGGCTCCAGGGAACAACTCACACATTCACTGACAGGTGAGTACATAATGAAATGTGGTACATCCAATCAATGGTTGCTATCCAGCAACAAAATGATTGACCTACTGATACAATTTACAGTATAAATGAATCTCAAGGCCAGGCATGCTGGCTCATGCCTGTAATCCCAGCACTTTGGGAGGCCAAAGCAGATGGATCACAAAGTCAGGAGTTCAAGACCAGTCTGGTCCAGCATAGTGAAACCCCATCTCTACTAAAAATACAAAGAAATTAGCCGGGCATGGTGGCACGTGCCTGCAGTCCCAGCTACTCAGGAGGCTGAGACAGGAGAATTGCTTGAACCCAGGAGGTGGAGGGTACAGTGGGCTGAGGTTAAAAAAGAATAAAACAAAAAACAGCATAAACTAAGCAAAAGAAACAGACATAAGAGAACATATACTGTATGATTCCATTTATATGAAACTCTAGCACTGGCAAACTAATTGGGGTTTGCCAAAGGCAAATCTGTGTGATTGCCTGGGGAGAGGGTGGGATGTTTGACTGTGTTATGAATTGAACTGTGTTCCCCACCTCCCAGATTTATATGTGGAAGTCCTAATGCCCAGTATCTCAGAACGTGACCTTATTTGGAGTAATCAAGTTAAAATGAGGTTATGATGGTGGATGCTAATCCAATATGACTGGTGTCCTTATAAAAGGGGGAAATTTGGACACAGAGACACAACTAGAAGGAAGATAATATAAAGAGACATAGATAGAAGACAGTCACCCACAAGCTAAGGAAGGAAGCCTGGAGTGGATCCCTGCCTCACAGCCTTCAGAAGCAACCAACCCTACCAACACCTTGATCTCAGACTTCTAGTTTCCAGACCTGTGAGACAACAAATTTCTACTGTTTAATCCACTCCATTTGTGGTACTTTTGCTACAGGAGCCCTGGAAAACTAAAATAGACTGTAAAGAGGCATGAAGGAACTTTCTGGGTGAAGAAATGTTCTACACCTTGATTGGGGTAGGAGTTTCATGGAAGTGCATGTTTGTCAAATCTCATCAAACTATACTTAGAATAAGTGCACTTTATTATATATGCATTATACCTCAATAAAGCTAATTGTAAAGAATTTTTAATAAACAACTCAAGGACCTCTAAATCAAGTCACATAGAGAAGCAGGAAGAACCCCCGCCATCATCACCCACCCACCAGCGCTGAGCTCTGCACCTCAAATACATCATCACTCTTAACCTTCACAGCAACCCTTTGATGGAGGTGTTATATTTCCCATTTTAGAGATAAAGAAACTGAGGCTCAGAACGGTGACTTGATGTAGATCACACAAGCATTTGAACCCAGTCTGTCTGCCTCTCTGCTGGCCTTGGAACAGCCTGCAAGACACAGATTTCTTGACACTCAAACAGTAGCAGGTTTGCTGCAATTTCATTCCTCACCCAATATCATGAACGTTCACAGGCTCCTATAAATAAAGATAGCTCCTAGGCTTTTAGCTCTACAGATAAACAGGCTTTTGATGGCCTCTTTCTCACCGTGGTAAAGAAGTTTATGGTGCTGAAAATAAAAGTCCTTGGAAGAAAGCCACCGCCAGCCTCCCAGCTGCAGTCGTGATTCAGAGAAAAATATCTCCATCTTCTAGTGAACTCCCTTTGTGTATCAGAATAAGATGCGGCCCAGCAGGAAAATAAACTAGAGACACTATGTGTGGACCATGGAGAAATAAACCAAAAGAAGATGAATGAAAAATAGGAAGGAAATGAAAGATATTGCAAGAAAAGATCCGTAGTAAATTGGTCATTCTGTCAGCTTCTTAAGTAAGGATTTTTTCTTTGGTTTGAGCGTTTGCCCCTCCAAAACTCATGTTGAAATTTAGTTGCCACTGTAACAGCATCAAGAGGTGGACCTCGGCTAGGTGCAGCGACTCATACCTGTAATCCCAGCACTTTGGGAGGGCAAGGTGGGTGGATCATCTGACGTCAGGTGTTCAAGACCAGCCTGACCAACATGGTGAAACTCTGTCTTTACTAAAAATACAAAAATTAGCCAAGCATGGTGGTGGACACCTGTAATCCCAGCTAATCAGGAGGCTGAGGAAAGAGAATCACTTGAACCTGGGATGCAGAGGTTGCAGTGAGCTGAGATTGTGCCACTGCACTCCAGCCTAGATGACAGAGTGAGACTCCGTTTCCAAAAAAAAAAAAAACAGGTGCAACCTTCAAGAGGTGTTTAGATCATGAGGGCTCCACACTAATGGGTGGACTATTGCTGGGATCATGTGACTGGGTTCTCTATTGTGGGAGTGGGTTCACCCCCTCTTGTTCATTTTCTCTCTCTTTGCTCTTCTGCCATGTGATGACACAGCAAGAAGGCCCTCACCAGATACAGCACCTTGATCTTGGACTTCTCAGCCTCCAGAACCATGAGCCAATAAATTTCTGTTCATTATAAATTACCCAGTCTGTGCTATCCTGTGATAGCACCATAAAATGGACTAAGACAATTGCTAGATGGTGTTCATTTCAATTCAGGGATTTACCAAAAGCACGTGTTGCCATGAGATTGACAATTTCCCAATATTGTCTCGGAAGTTTCAGCCCTGTCTTATATGAGAAAACATTTTCGTATGCCAGGAAGATCTGGATGCCAGATTATTGGGTAGAGTCAAGAACATCTAGACAGAGTCCCTGGCACTGGCTGTCGAGAGCTGGTGGGACGGCTGACTCAAGTACACACAGAGGGAGAAGACTGCAGAGCCCTAACCCAACTGCAAAGGGTGCTTGACTTGGGTGCTCAGAATTGGAAGGAAGCCATAAGCCATAGTTGTTTGGAAAACTGGGTTGAGCATCGGGTTTCAAAGTGAACCACCGTAGCAGTGAACATGATGTAAGTCACAGCTGGGAGGATCAGAGAGAGGTTGAGACTCAGGTCAGGCAGGAAATAGACCTGCAAAGGATGCAATCGTGTTGGAAAGTGTCTTTGTGGGGTGCTGGCTATGTGCTGTTGAGGTACCACCATCTGTCTGACTCCTTGGCTTCCAAGACCGGAAGTGGTGGGCCCCAGGTCGCGTCATCCCCCTGCAGACTTATCAAGCAGTGATGCAATAGGTCATTTTTACTAATGGTACCAATGGAATGGGAGGGGTCCACAGGCCCCAGTATTAGCATTAAGGTGACCTGGGCTCAGATTTCCTCTTTTCTGTTTACCTGCTGCAAGAAGTGAGGTGGGTTCCTTCACGCATCTTAGCCTCTGTCTCCTGATGTGTATGCTGGGAGAGAAAACCAACCTGCAATACTGCAATAATCATAGAAACACACTTGGCATCACAAAACATCAATCCCACTTCACATACCATTTGTAGGAGTCAAAATGGTTCAACCACTTTGCAAAAGCAGTTGGACAATATCTCCTACAGCAAAAAATACTCCTGCCCTTGGGCCCAGCAATTCCACTCCTAGGTACGGTCCCAACAGAAATGATTGCATGTTTCCATACAAAATAAAAGTAAAAAGTACTGGCCGGGCGCGGTGGCTCATGCCTGTAATCCCAACACTTTGGGATGCTGACGGGGGCAGATCACCTAAGGTCAGGAGTTTGAGACCAGCCTGGCCAACATGGTGAAACCCCGTCTCTACTAAAAATACAAAAATTAGCCATGCATGGTGGCACACACCTGCAATCCCAGCTACTCGGTAGACTGAGAGGCTGAGGCATGAAAATTGCCTGAACCCAGGAGGTGGAGGTTGCAGTGAGCCGAGATCACGCCACGGCACTCCAGCCTGGGTGACAGAGCGAGACTCCATCTCAAAAAAAAAAAAAAAAGTGCTTACCAACTTTACTCACCACAATCAAAAATGGGAAACGTCCAACTTCCATCAACAGGAGCATGGATACATAAAGTGTGGTGCATTCACACAACAGAATACTATGGAGCACGTGGATGATACCCGCATGCAGCCACATGAATAAGCACACAGAACAGTGCATTGTGTGAACGCCGAGATCTCTCAAGAGGGTGAAACTTTCATTGTGATATTTATATATACAACGGAATACTACACAGCCATAAAAAGGGATGAACTAACGGCATTCACAGCACCCTGGATGAGATTGGAGACTATTATTCTAAGTGAAGCAATTCAGGAAAGGAAAACCAAATGTCGTATGTTCTCACTCATAAGTGGGAGCTAAGCTACGAGGATGCGAAGGCATAAGAATGGCACAGTGGATCTTGGGGACTCAGAGGGAAAGGGTGGAAGGGGTGAGGGATGAAAGACTACAAACTGGGTGCAGTGTATACTGCTCGGGAGATGGGTGCTCCAAAATCTCACGAATCACCGCTAACAGCTTACTCACGTAACCAAACACCAACCGCACTCCAATAACCTATGAAAATAATAAAATAAAATAAAAAAAGGAGACTGAAGTTTTCTAAGTCCAAGGACTAGGCCTTATTCATCCCAGTATCTCAGCACCCCATACAAAACATGTGCCCAGGGCAGGCCTCATGGTGCAGCGGTAGTGCCTCTGACTCCAGATCAGAAGGTTGTGTGTTCAAATCACGTCGGGATCAAGTCAGAGATTGTTTGCCCTAATCAAAATAGGTGCCCAGTAAATGTTTATCTGAAACAATAAATGTGTGTGTGTGCGCATGTGTGTGTAGGGAAGTTCTGGAGGTGGGGGCTGCCTACATTCAAAGCCCGATCATCCAACCAGATGACTGCCAGCTGCCACATGGGCGGGTTCTGATCGAGGGCTGCAAGCTGGGTGTGTAGCCAGTAAGCCAACAGGAGGAATTTTCCCAGTTCACCCCATCCCAGCCCCAGGCCGCCGGCAAACCCTTATAACCTGGCATACCCGTGGAGGCTGAAGGCCCCCGTGGAAGAAGTCCTCTCACTCCCTTACTCCCCCATCAGCTCCATGGCTCTCCAAGCACTAATTCACCCGACAATTGCTAGAGGTTGAACCTGCTTGTAACAGATTTGTTACATCTGGAAGCTGACCCCAGCCCAGCGTGCACGGCTGCAGGTCTCTGCGCTCGGCCTGAATTAGGGCAGATGGATTAGCAGCAAGAGAGTGCCGTTGGCAGCACCGCATGGAGCCGGCTCACCCCAAGACCCTCACAGCATTGCGTTTGGACTTCTCTTAAGGCCTTTTTCATGCTGTGCCCCCAGTGACAATGTGACAGAAGCAAGATTTATTAACAGGAAAGATTTCTTCTGCCTCCCTCATCTCACTGCCTCTCCCTCATTCTGCTCTAAAAAATAAATCTCAGGCTGGGCGCAGTGGCTCAGCCCTGTAATCCCAGAAATTCGGGAGGCTGAGGCAGGAGGATTACTTGAGCCCAGGAGTTCAAGACCAGCCTGGGCAACATAGGGAGGCCCTGTCTCTACTAAAAATAAAAAAATTAGCTCAGCATGGTGAGACATGCTTCTAGTTCCTGTTTCTTGGGAGCTGGAGGCTGGAGGCCAAGACGGGCCAACCATGAGGTCAGGAGATCGAGACCATCTGGCTAACATGGTGAAACCCTCTCTCTACTAAAAATACAAAAATTAGCCGGGCATGGTGGCACACGCCTGTAACCCAGCTACTCGGGAGGGTGAGGCAGGAGAATCGCTTGAACCCAGGAGCAGAGTTTGCAGTGAACCGAGATCGCACCACTGTACTCCAGCCTGGGCAACAGAGTGAGACTCCGTCTAAAAAAAATTTTTTTTTAATCAGCCAAGAGTGGTGGTGCACACCTGTAATCCCAGCTACTCAGGAGGGTGAGGAAGGAGGATCACTTGAGGCCAGAAGTTGGAGGCTGCAGTGAGCTGTGATGATGCCAATGCACTCTAGCCTGGGCAACAGAGCAAGACCCTATCTCAAAAAGAAAAATTTTTTAAGAAATTCTTTCCCATCTGTTTTAAAGAAAGGACATAAAGAAAGTAAATAATTTCGCTAACCCATTAATAACTTCATGTCTTCCAAAAAAAAAAGTTTCTTATAGAATTTTGCTTTTCTCTCCTGGCTTTTCAAGACTGGGCTGAAATTAGCCTACTATGAAATGCTGCAGCCTGTCATTGCCCCTGAAAGAAAAGATGTCACCGGGCGCCTGTCCCCCTTCTCGCTGGAAGGCGGATCAATGTCACCGCCAAAGTTTACATGTCATCGCGTTGGCAGTTACCACTGAGCTCACGGCAGAGAGGCGGCCATCCCACTGACAGCATCAGCTGCTGTTTCCCATGTTCCCAGTCGGGATGTCACGTACGACAGAAGGAGGCGGCAGGGAAGAGCTTCAGACAAGCAAGAAGTGTCACGCGGAGAGTTAACTCAGGCCCATCCCTCTGCTTCTCACCTCCTGTTGACAGCAGAGCCGCCCAGGCCCCCTTCGCCGGCTCCTACAGCACACACAAACGGGAATGTAACTCCGCCTTTGAGCCACCTCGTTTACCATTCATTCACTACTCACGGAGTTCTGTTGTGATGATAGGCTGATTGAGTCCCTGCAAAATCTATGTGCCAAAACCCTAACCCCCAGGACCTCCGAACGGGATGGTCTTTGGAGACGAGGTCTTTTAAGAGATGGTTAGAGGTCAGGCATGGTTGCGGGTAACAGAAAACTCAGCTAATGTTCCTTTAAGCAAAAGGACACATCGCCGCCTATGTAGCAAGAAGTCTGGACTTTTAACCAGGCACGGTGGCTCACGCCTGTAATCCCAGCACTTTGGGAAGCTGAGGCAGACAGATCATGAGGTCAGGAAACCTTTTTTCTTTATTAATTACCCAGTCTAGCCAAGCGCTGTGGCTCACGCCTGTAATCCCAGGACTTTGGGAGGGCGAGGCAGGTGGATCACTTGAGATCAGGAGTTGAAGACCAGCATGGACAATATGGCAAAACCCCATCTCTACTAAAAATACAAAAATTAGCCATGGTGACAGGCGCCTATAATCCCAGCTACTTGTGAGGCTCAGGTAGGAGAATTGCTTGAACCCAGGAGGCGGAGGTTGCAGTGAGCCGAGATCGCTCCATCGCACTCCAGCCTGGGCAACAAGAGCGAAACTCTGTCTCAAAAATAATAGTAATAAATAATAAAATAAAAATTTTAAAATTACCTAGTCTCAGGGAAGTTCTTTACAGCAGTGTGAGAATAGGCTAATACACTGCCCAGAGCTCCCCATCTACGTGACAGAGAAGCACGGATGTCAAGGTAGACACGGAAGGTGTCCTGGCACCCAGGGAGCAGCTGATGTTCTCCATCTCTCACAAACACACTCTTTCTCCCTCCTTTTGAAAAGGTCAGGAAATGGCCAGGTTTAGTGGCTCACGCCTGTAATCCCAACACTTTGGGAGGCAAACGCAGGTGGATCACTTGAGGTCAGGAGTTTGAGACCAGGCTGGCCAACATGGTAAAACCCCATCTCTACTAAAAAAAAAAAAATACAAAAATTAGCCAGGCATGCACCTGTAGTCCCAGCTACACAGGAGGGTAAAGCACAAGAATCGCTTGAATCCAGGAAGCGGAGGTTGCAGTGAGCCGAGATCAGGCCACTGTGTTCCAGCCTGGGCAACAGAGCCAGACTCTGTCTGAAAAAACTAATAAATAAACAATAAAAGCAAAAGCCAGAAAGCCTCTTCTCGTGAAGACATGTTCCGCCACGGTCTAGAGTAGCAGTTCTCAGAGTGTGGCACCCAGACCCCAGCGTTTGCACACCTGGGGCAGTTCTGGAGCCCCAGTCCCCAGCCCTGATCAGAATCTCCAGCGATCCGCACTTGAGCAAGCCCTCCAGGTGATGCGGATGCATGGTTTCATCTCACAGGGTAACTGTTTGAAAAAACACCCATCAGAACTTTGTGGCCCTGCAGGTGAGGAGGACGGAAGCCCGTGGGCACAGGAAGACAGAGGTGAGGAAGCCACGGAGAGCAGGTGGATGCGGGAACGGGGCTGTGTATGTGCTGAGACCACACCCTGGAGTCAGAGAGAGAAATAGATCCGGAAGTGTAGGAGCGGCTCTGTCTCCAGGGTCCTGGACTCCAGGCTGAATTTCACAATTCTCAAAGGGGCTGGGTGGGGAGGGAGCAAATGGTATGATTTGTGTTCTAGAATGCCGGCTCTCAGGAGCCTAAGCGGGCTGACAAAGGCAGGAGGAAAAGGGCCCAGAGGAAAACATCAAACATGTGGAGATGTGGAAGCCAATTAGCCAGTCCCACGGGCACAGTTTCCATGCTCAGAGATTGCCGCTTGGCCAATGGCATCCATGCCCATGGCTGGCTCAGGGACTCTGGCATCCTTTAAACATACTAGACTCCCGGAAATCCCTCCAAGGGCTGAGTTGGCCCCAAGCCAGACGGGGTGGTTGCAGAATCCACCTGCCACATGAACAGGATAATTCGGAAGGCTTCCACGTGGGTCTGGTCATTGGAAGCCCTAGAAGCCAGCAGCCCCCTCTCGCCACAGCAGTCCCAAGCCAAGGCCTGGTGTCACTTACCCCTGATGCCACTAGCACTAGAGCTGGAGGAGAAAAGGGAGAAGGTGGCGTCGGCAGAGTCAGAAGCTGTGCTTTGGGAAGGGGAGGGGGAGTCCTTGGCTTGCCAGATTACCATGAGGGGACCGTCAGGTCTGTGCTGGGGTCATGGAAAGAAAGGGACAGCCAGCAGGGACCAGGGACAGAAAGGAAATGAGGAGGCGGGGCACAGTGACTCACACCTGTAATCCCAGCACTTTGGGAGGCGGAGGCAGGCGGATCAAGAGTTCAGGAGTTCGAGACCAACCTGGTCAATAAAGCAAAGCCCTGTCTCTACTAAAAATACAAAAATCAGCTTGGTGTCATGCACCTGTAGTCCCAGCTACTCAAGAGGCTGAGGCAGAAGAATCACTTGAACCAGGGAGGCAGAGGTTGCAGTAAGCCGAGATCGCGCCACTGCACTCCAGCCTGGGTAACAGAGCAGGACTCTATCAAAAAAAAAAAGGAAAAGAAAGAAAGAAAAATCAGCAATAAATACTTCTAGGTTCACCACATTTTCACCTTTTAAATCAGGAATGGTTCAACAGGAGTGAGATAAAACTTTAATATTTTTTGAATGAAGAAAAAGGCCAGGTGTGGTGGCTCACGCCTGTAATCCCAGCACTCTGAGGGGCCGAGGCGGGCGGGTCACGAGATCAAAAATTGAGACCATCCTGGCCAACATGGTAAAACCCCGTCTCTACTAAAAATCCAAAAGTAGCCAGGCGTGGTGGCAGGTGCCTGTTTTCCCGGCTATTCGGGGCAACAGGCTGAGGCAGGAGAATCACTTGAACCCAAAAGGGAGTGATTGCAGTGAGCCAAGATCGCACCACTGCACTCCAGCCTGGCAACAGCGAGACTCCATCTCAAAAAAAAAAAAAAAAAGAAAGAAAGAAAGAAAGAAAGGAAATGAGGGGAAGGGCAGAGGGTAATGGACAGTGGAGAAGCTCCAACAGACAGGGTGCTCCCAGCATAAAGACAGAGGTCACTGAGGACCACAGTGGCATCACAGAGGGAACATGACCACTTCTACAGATGCTTCCAGAAGCAGTCAGAGAAGAACAGAGCTCCTCCCTTGCAATCCCGCATTCTGATTTCCTGCTATGCCTCCTCTGGGCAGAAACATCAGGAAGCCAGAGGCTGGGAAATGAGGTGTGTAGATGCCCACCCCAGCCTGAGAGAGCAGGACACAGAAGGGCAGAGTGGGGCATCTAGAAGGTGGGGCTGATAGCAGCCCCTCAGCAGGCTCAGCCCATTCCATGCAGAGCCAGCCACAGTGTAAAGAGAGCTGCAAGGAAGCCTGGGCTCTTGCCCCAGTGCCCACTTGTCCTACCCCAGCACCGGGATGCCAGGCACCAGGCTGTGTCAGCTACAGCTCATGCATGCACAGCATTGAGCCACGAGGGACCCTGTGGGCCATCAGGTCTAACACACTCCTGATACAGACTGACAACAGAGGGCTGGGCGTGGTGGCTCACACCTGTAATCCCAGCACTTTGAGAGGCTGAGGCAAGCAGATCACTTGAGGTCAGGAGTTCGAGACCAGCCTAGCCAAGATGGTGAAACCCCGTCTTTATTTAAAAAATACAAAAATTAACCAGGCATGGTGGTAGGTGCCTGTAATCCCAGCTACTCAGGAGGCTGAGGCAGGAAAATTGCTTGAACCTGGGAGGCAGAGGTTTCGGTGAGCTGAGATCACGCCACTGCACCCCAGCTTGGGGAACAGAAGGAGACTCATCTCAAAAAATAAATGCAACAACTGAGGTCCAGAGAGGAGAATTGACCTGCCCAGTGTACACAGCTGGGTAGGGGACCATCGTAGCCTCCGGTGAGGATGAGCCTCGGACCTCTCTTTGTCCAGATCAGAGTATTCAATTGATGCCTGCTCTGCAAAATTCCACCTGTCTGTGCAGCGAGACCTCGCAAAGCCATGATCTTGGAAGTCAGCCAATATGATGTGCACAGGGCACGGGGCACGGACCAGGAGGAGACAGCCGTCGGTAAGGGTGTCTGCCCTTACACTGCCTGGGGCCATTCATGGCCTCTAATAGGGGCAGACCAGCGTGTGCTCAGGGCAGAGCATCTGACAGCTGCCTGTCTACAAGGGTGGCAGGATAGCACTGAGCACACGCCCAGGAAAGGGGCCGGACAGAGGGCACATCCCACACGGTCACATGGCATCTTGGCAATTACAGAGTCGTTTAAAGGCGCTTTGTCAGCAATCTGCCCTTAATAAGAAGAGAGGCTCCCAGCTCTTCCCAACCTATTATTATTTGGGGAAGGAAAAGAGAAGTGACCAGGCAAGTGTTCATGGCAATTTCTGCTTTGCGCACAGTTCTGCCCTCAGGGAGCTTGTACGGATAGGACTCTCTGCAAAAGGGCCTGGGTGCAGTGGCACGCACCTGTAATCCCAGCACTTGGGGAGGCCGAGGCGGGAGGATCGCTTGAGGCCAGGAGTTCGAGACCAGCCTGGTCAACATGACGAAACCCCATCTTTACTAAAAACACAAAAATTTGCCAGGTGTGGTGGTGCATGCCTGTAACCCCAGCTACTCAGGAGGCTGAGGTAGGAAAATCGCTTGAACCCGGGAGGCAGAGGTTGCAGAGAGCTGAGATCACACCACTGCACTTCGGCTCTGGGTGACAGAAAAAAAAAAAAAAAAAAAAAGGAAGAACGAAAAAGAAAGATAACTGTGGGATTAAGGGGCTCTTGTTTGCCTGGGGGTTGCCAGAGAAGGATTAGATTTCTGCTGCTAGAGCCCTGGTCATGAGGCTGACCCCAATCCACACTTCCCATTCAATATCCAGCCTCTCCTTTTCCGTCTCTCTCCTCTACCGCGTCCTTCCTCTGTCTCCCTCTCCTCTCTGTCCTACTGCCTTTTATTTCATCTTTTGCCACCTCCTTTTATTTATTGTTGTTGTTGTTGTTGTTTTTTGAGACAGGGTCTTGCTGTGTCACCCAGGCTGGAGTGCAGTGATGTGATCATAGCTCACTGCAGCCTCCAACTCCTGGATTCAAGTGATCCTCCTGCCTCAGCCTCCTAAGTAGCTGAGACTACAGGTGCACACCACCATGTCCGGCTAATTTTTTATTATTTGTAGAAACAGGTTCTTGTCGTGTTGTCCAGGCTGGTCTTGAACTCCTGGGCTCAAGCAGTCCTCCCATCTCAGCCTCCCAAGTAGCTGGAACCACAGGTGCACACCACCATGCCCAGCTAATTTTTTATTATTTATAGAGGCAGAGTCTTGCTATGCTGCCCTGGCTGGTCTTGGACTCCTGGGGTAAAGCAATCCTCCCATCTCAGCCTCCCAAGTAGCTGAAACTACAGACATGTACCACCACATCCAGCTGATTTTTAAATTTTTGTAGAGATGGGATCTCACTATGTTGCCCAGGCTGGTCTCAAACTCCTGCATCGAGCAATCCTCCCACCTGAGCCTCCCAAAGCACTGAGATTACAGACGTGAGCCGCCACACCTGGCCTCACCTCCTTTTTCTTTTTCCGTGAGTGAATTCTAGCTCTGGCGCTTTCTCTGGGACCGAGGGCCCCAGCTATTTAATCTCTCCACTCCCTCATCCATAAATGAGGTACTGTTCCCCAGACACTGCCGCCTATTCACTTACTGTTCCTCAAGTAGACCAAGCACGTTCCCACCCCAGGGCCTTTGCACCTGCTCCTCTCTCATTTCCTGCTGCGAGCACCCTGTCTATTTCAGCTCCTCAGCTGGCCATCACTCTCTGCCCCTCCCCTTGTTTCCCTTCTGTCCCGAGTACTAACCCCTGCCAGAGGGTATATTTCCTATTTATTGTTCAACCTTCTGTTGCCTGTCTCCCAACTAGAAGGTAGATTCCCAATGGCAGGGACTTTGCTGTGTCCGTTGCTGTATCATTAACACTTCACACAGTCCCAGACGCATAGTATGCACTCAACACATGTTGGCCAAGTGGGATGGCTCACACTTGTAATCCCAGCACTTTGGGAGGCTGAGGCAGCCGGATCACTTGAGGTCAGGAGTTTGAGACCAGCCTGGCCAATATGGTGAAACCCTGTCTCTACCAAAAATATAAAAATTAGCCAGGTGTGGTGGCAGGTGCCTGTAGTCCCAGCTACTCGGGAGGCTGAGGCAGGAGAATTGCTTGAACCCAGGAGATGAAGGTTGCAGTGAGCCGAGATCTCGCCACCGCACTCCAGCCTGGGTGACAGAGCAAGACTCCATCTTAAAAAATATATATATCCACGGAATACCTAAATTGTGTCTGTACACTGACTAGCACGGTGCTGGGAACAGAGTGTTTAATAAAGTTAGAGGCAGTGATGAGGATGATGGTCCACATTCAACAAAACTAGGCCAAGCACGGCGGCTTATGCCTGTAATTCCAGTTCTGTGGGAGGGGCTGAGGCAGGCGGACAGCTTGAGGCCAGGAATTCAAGGCCAGCCTGGGAAACACAATGAGACTTCAACTCTATTAAAAACTTTAAAAAATTAGCCGGGCATGGTAGTGCATGACTGTAGTCCCAGCTACTCAGGAAGCTGAGGTGAGAGCATCCTTTGAGCTTAAGAGTTCACAGCCGTCGTGAGCTGTGATCACACCACTGTACTCCTGCCTCGGCAACAGAATGAGACCTTGTCTTTTAAAACAAAAATTAGGCCGGGCATGTGGCTCACGCCTGTAATCCCAGCAGTTTGGGAGGCTGAGGCAGGCAGGCCGAGGTCAGGAGTCCAAGACCAGCCTTGCCAACCCCAACTCTACTAAAAATACAAAAAAATAGCTGGGCATGGAGGCAGGCGCCTGTAATCCCAGCTACTTGGGAGGTTGAGGCAGGAGAATCGTTTGAACCCTGGAGGTGGAGGTTGCGGTGAGCCAAGACCGCACCACTGCACTCCAGCCTGGACGACAGAGCGAGACCTCAGCAAAAATAAATAAATAAATAATAGCTAATAGCACTCCCTGAGTCTTTTACTAGGGGGAGACCCTGAACTGAGCCCATCTCATGCAGTAACTCATTATCATCCGAAGACGCATAACTGAAACAATTTTATAGATCAAGAAACTGTAGCATCACAAGGCGATGGCGTTTAGGTAACATACATGACAGGCCCTGGCTTCCTTCCAGACAGGAAACTCCAAGTAGGGCCCCCAGCACCAAGCTGAACTCCAGTCCCCACCCTCCAGAAACACGAAACTGTAAACAGCGGTTCTTGAGCCTCAGTCTCTCTCCTCCACCGTTGATTGAGCTAACTTCGAAGAAACTGTTTCCCCCATTTTCAGAGCAGGTAGCTGGGAGGAAAAGTAGTAACTAATGAAAGTTTGCAGTAGCACCTGTCACATTAGCCATAGATGGAAGTACATTTGTGAGATTCAGAGGCTGCAAAATAAATCACCACGAGTGAGAATATTAACATTTACTATCACAAGCATATGGCAAATCAGGTCTGCAGAAAACTGATTTAGCTGTGTCCTGCTTTCCATGCAGTCATGTTTGCGTTAACCCAGCGGCACACGACAGCCCTGCCTCTAGCAAGCAAGGCTCTCCTGTCTTGAAATGACTCTAGCTGCCTCCAGGAGTCCTTGTCACAGTAACCTTTGCGTTTCTAGCCCCCTACCTTCCATGTGCCATGCCAGCAAGGGCCTCAAAGGTGACAGAGTGGCCACTAGAAAGGGGCAGGAACTACTGGGCCAACACCCAGGACTTCTGCACTTCCTAACTCACAATGCCAGGAACATGATAATCGCGTCTCACTCGACCCAGACACACAAATGCTCCTAAGCCCCTAAGAAAATGCAAAGTGCCTTTTAATGTCTGATTTCAAGAGCCAAGCTCCAATTCTTGGACAGAAAAAATGGAAGGTGGCCTCCCATCCAAATCGAAGCCACCTAGGGACTGGATGCAAGGAACAGAATCTGCCTGAGACAGTCCAGAATCTGCCCAGATGGAGTCTGCAGGTGCCCTGGGGTCCACGCTCTCCCGGGTGGTGCAGCCCACCTCCATCTCCAATCATATGTGCACACACGTACACATATATGCACAGCATACACACGCACATACCACATGTGCGTAAGTTAAAACGTACATTGTGCACACATGCATGCACACACATGCACACACCATGCACCATATGTACTTATGCACACATGCACCTGCACACACTATGGACCACGTATACAGATGTACAAAAATAAACCATGCAACATGTGTGCATGCACATGCACACACCATGCACCACATGTACATGTGTACAAACACACATGCATATGTGAGTACACACATGCACACACCATGCACATGTATATGGGTACAAACATACACCATGCATGCATGTGTGCATGCACACACCATGTACTACATGTACACATGCACACAATGCACACACAGTATGCACATGTACATGTGCACATACATATATCATGCACACACAGCATGCACCATACATACACATGTACACATGCATACACATACATCTGCAGAGACCACGTATCACATGTAAACATGCACACATGTACATCATGCACACATGCATGCATGCGCCATGTGCACATATCCACATATATGTACACATACACACACACACATAAACACATGCAATCCACACACTTTCCCCTTTGACGCTCTCCAAGGAGCAGAACCATCTATCCACAAAGGCTCTGGAAAGTACAAATTACTAACTGGCCTGCCCACATTCACAGTGAAGAGGTCAGGATGTATGGACATCAGGCTGAGCCCTGGAAGGCATGTAAGGAAGATGCACACAGGCCATGTCTACACAGTATCAGAAACCAGCCTCTCTAGTACATGCACTTTTTTAGCCAGAAATAAACAAAAGCAAAAGAGCTCCAGATACACTCAAATCCCTCCTAGCTGGTGTGCAGACGCGAGCGGCACCCAGACCTGCAGAAAAGTGGGGTTCCTTTGCCCCAAGTGTGGACTGTGACACTGAATTAGAGGGGTGGAGACAGGGAGTCAGACCTGGGAGAATTTTCAGCTGTTTTTAAGACCAACTGGCTCTTTTCACAGATGAGGAAACTGAGTCTTAGAGACCCATTGTCCACTGTCTACCAGTTTGGCAGGCTTCTGTCTCCCTGCACCGAGGATCCCCACACTTCTGGGGTCTTCCAGAAGCTTCTTTCAGTCAGAGAGACCCTAGGTTCCCTCTTCACGGTTCTCCTTCTTCTCCGCATAGTCAAGCCACAGAGCTGACAGCCCCGTAGGCGCAAAGAAGAAACATCCTCTCCAAGACCGAAGAGCCCTGGGCTGGGCACTGTACTTCCATCTCTGGGCCTCAGTTTTCATCTGTGAAATGGGACGATGGGACTCAGCTCCCTTCTAGCTCCGTTACTGCACGACCCTGTGTTACCGCGAATCCAGCAACACCGTCATGCACAGGAAGTTGACCCTCTAGTCCTTCGTGCCCCTGAACTTTTCAGAACTTGCTTCCCCTTCCTGCCCTGGCCCCAGGAGAAAAGCCTGATGCTCTCATATGAGCCCAGTTTCTCAGGACAGGGAGAAAAGATCATTAGGAAAAATAATTCACAATGAAGTATTTTCACCAGAAATAGATCAGAAATAATGCTCTTGCAAGAAAGTTCCAGATACACTCAAATCCCTTTCGGCTGGTGTGCAGATGTAAACAGCAGCCAGATGTACTGTGGGAAGCAGAAAATTTCCTTTTTAAAGTTTCCTTTCTTGTTAACTTTGTTAAGCCCTATCCTATGTAGCAGTGAGACATGCCATGCTAACAGGCACGTAGTACATTCTACGTCCTTGTACTTTAGCCAAGCTATCTGTGCTGGACGTGCTCACAGGCATGCCCCAGCCCTCCACTGCTTTTACCTGTTCAGAAAAATTTAAAGTTGTTAGCCAATCAGGTTTTAGTTTAGACTGTGAGGTCTGGCTCCAGGCAACAGAGATCAGACACAGCAGTAAGGAGGACCCCAAATGTGTAAGGGATAAATTTGTGTGTTTCCCTTTGTTCACTGTACTCCCCTAGCAAGATGGCTAGTGAGGGTACCCTTCCTGCAGCCCAGGAAGTAAAAATTGCATTGCTGGAAGATCCTTTGTCTCAGTGCTGATTTTTCTTTGCAGCACTGAGCAGCTATTTCCAACACCTACAAAAACGTGGGGTTCCTGAAGAGGACAACATTAAACCTCACAGCGACAGGAACAGGCTGAGCTCAACCCTGAAACTGGTCATCTGACACCCAGGGCACCTCCTTGACTCTAGATGTGCCAGAGAGACCTTTACCTTGCAAAGGTGATCACGTTCCCAGCTGAGGCCGGGACGCGCCTCTCCAGGCCTCGGCAGCTTTGAGGTCCCGGGAGGGTCCCTGTTCTACCCACGACTCCATGAATTAATCCTCCCTCAAATCCTGGCAGTGGGAACCAACGCAGAGGGAACGGGGCCAGCTGCCGAAGCTGAAACATGGACAGGCTGGAGTGAGAGAGACGGATGTTACCCCCCTGCTGGGATCTCCGGGTGGAGCCACCCCAGGCGGGCGTGTGGCGGCTCCCAGCTGGACCACGTGCTGGGTCGCCCAGGCCTTTAGCCCCCTGGGGACTGCCAAGGTGCGGGCCGGGGAGACCCAGCAAGGGAGGCCTGCACGTGTCTTCCATGAACCAAGAGCGACCCCTGGTGGCTGCCAGGAGTACTCCTACCATTGCTCCAGCTGCAGAATCCCAAGCCCGCCCGTGCCACCGCAGCCCGCCCGTGGCCACCGCAGCCCGCCCGTGGCCACCGCAGCCCTCCCGTGGCCACCGCAGCCCGGCCGTGGCCACCGCAGCCCGCCCGTGGCCACCGCAGCCCTGCCGTGGCCACCGCAGCCCACCCGTGGCCACCGCAGCCCTCCCGTGGCCACCGCAGCCCTCCCGTGGCCACCGCAGCCCGCCCGTGGCCACCGCAGCCCGCCCGTGGCCACCGCAGCCCGTCCGTGGCCACCACAGCCCGCCCGTGGCCACCGCAGCCCACCCGTGGCCACTGCAGCCCGCCCGTGGCCACTGCAGCCCACCTGCTACTGTACGCCCAGCCTCACGCCTGACGGGGCTCCCTTCTCCTCCCTGAGACAGCTGTCTTCAAAAAGGAGCGACTGTTCAAGAGTCCTGCAGGCTAGGATCTCAACCCTGGAACCCGCCCTGTGTGCCGCCCTAGCGACCTCAGGCTGAAAGGTAGCCCCGCACCAGTAAGGACTCGGGGGCACCCCAGACACCCTGCCTTGGTCCCAGAAGGCCCTCCAAGCCCTCTGCCCAGGCCCCCACTGCCTCGGGTTTAACCTACAACTCAAGGACCACCTCCCTGGAACGCTTCCCCAGAACCGTTCCCTAGAAACATGTTTCTCTTGGGATCACGCCGTCCCAAATAGTGGGATCCAACGTCTGACAAGCTACATGGGGGTTTGTTTTGTTCTGTGTTGTTTTGTTTTTTGAGACAGAGTCCCGCCCTGTCGCCCAGGCTGGAGTGCAGTGGTACTATCTCAGCTCACTGCAGCCTCCACCACCTGGCTTCAAGTGACTCTCCTGCCTCAGCCTCCCCAGTAGCTGGGATCACAGGCATGCACCACCACACCCTACTAATTTTTGTATTTTCAGTAGAGATGGGGTTTCACTATGTTGGCCAGGCTGGTCTCAAACTCCTGACCTCAGGTGATCCACCTGCCTCGGCCTCCCAAAGCCCTGAGATTACATGTTTGTGCCTTTTTTTTTTTTTTTTTTTTTTTTTTTTTTTTTTTTTTTTTTGACACAGGGTCTTTCTCTGTTGCCCAAGCCAGACAGAGTGCAGTGGCACCATTAGAGCTCACTGCAGCCTCCAATTATTGGGT
Organism: Sapajus apella; assembly: GCF_009761245.1. Lineage (NCBI taxonomy): Eukaryota > Metazoa > Chordata > Mammalia > Primates > Cebidae > Sapajus > Sapajus apella. Next base: position 3,977,361 of record NW_022437028.1, read on the forward strand.
TCAAGCAATCCTCTCACCTCAGCCTCCTGAGCTGGAACTGCAGGTGCATACCACCACGCCCAACTAATTTTTTTTTTTTTTTTTACTTTTTGTAGAGACAAGAGTCTCACAGTACTGCTCAGGCTGGTCTTGAACTCCTGGCCTCAATTGCTCCTCACAAGTTGGCCCTCTCAAAGAGCTGGGATTATAGGCCTGAACATCTATGCCTTGTCACATACTTGGTTATTTGTCGTGTGTTTGTTTGTTGTTTTTTGTTTTTGAGACCGAGCCTCATTCTGTCACCCAGGCTGGAGTGCAGTGGTGTGATCTCGGCTCACTGCAACCTCTGCCTCCCCGGTTCAAGTGATTCTCCTGCCTCAGCCTCCCAAGTAGCTGGGATTACAGGCATGTGCCACCACATTTGGCTAATTTCTGCATTTTTAGTAGAGACAGGGTTTCATCATGTTGGCCAGGCTGGTCTTGAACTCCCTACCTCAGATGATCTGCCCGCCTCAGCCTCTCAAAGTGCTGGAATTACAGGTATGAGCCACCGCACCCAGACATACTTGGTTCTTAATCTTTGACTGGACTGGAACTTTTTTTTTTTTTTTTTTTTTTTTGATTGAGTCTCGCTCTGTCATCCAGGCTGGAGTACAGTGGTGCAATCTTGGCTCACTACAACCTCCACCTCCCAGGTTCAAGCAATTCTCTGCCTCAGCCTCCTGAGTAGCTGGGATGACAGGCACCTGCCACTATGCTGGGCTAATTTTTGTATTTTTAGCAGAAACAGGGTTTCAGCGTCTTGGCCAGCTGGTCTTGAACTCCTGACTTCATGATCCGCCCACCTCTGCCTCACAAAGTGCTGTGATTACAGGCGTGAGCCACTGCGCCCAACCTGGAATCAAACATCTTTAACTTCTCCCAGCATTGTCTGAAACTGAATTAAATTTTTTTTTCAGTGAATGAAGGTTTTTAATGCATTCATGTGAATGGTGGGTTCTTAGAGGCGTATTTTTAGATGCAAGAAATTCTTTCTTCTACTGTGGCTGAATATATATATAGCATAAAATTTCTCATTTTCACCATTTCTAAGAACAGAGTTTAGTGGTATTAAATACAGTCCCATTGTCATGCAACCTTCACCACCATCCATTTCCAGAACTTTCTCATCTTCCCAAACCAAAGCTCTGTCTCCGTGAGACGCTTACTCACCATTTCTCCCTCCCGCTAGCCCTGGCCACCATCCTTCTCTCTGTCTCTGTGAATTTGACTATTACAACAGTGAATTAGTGATCTTAACACCATCCAAATCTTGGCTCACTGCATCCTCCACCTCCCAGGTTCAAGCAATTCTCCTGTCTCAGCCTCCCAAGTAGCTGGGAACTACAGGCACATACCACCACACCTGGCTAATTTTTTGTATTTTTAGTAGAGACGGGGTTTCACTATGTTGGCCAGGCTGATCTCAAACTCATGACCTTGTGATCTGCCCGCCTCAGCCTCCCAAAGTGCTGGGATTACAGGCATGAGCCACCACTCCTGGCTAACACCATCTAAATCTTCCTCTGTCTGTGTTCATCCCCTCCTCCCCTATGTGTGGGAATGGGAATGTGGTTAAGTCTTCATAGGTCCCTCATAAGACACACACCCAGGACACAGCTACGCCTGGCCCATGATGAGAGTCAACTCAATTAGAAGCTCATTCATACATGCATGTTATAAACTTTCCCATTTTACAAACTTTCATGCATTTTATTAACATTCCACATGCTCATTGTCCGCACATTCCTTGAGCCTCTGTGGGATCCAGGCTCACGTTCTGTGCCTGAAACACACCTGTGAAGAAGACAGCCATGTCCTCTTTAGAACTGGTATTGGGGCTGGCATGGTTGCTCACGCCTGTCATCCCAGCACTTTGGGAGGCTAAGGAGGGAAGATCACTTGAGGCCAGGAGTTCAAGACCAGCCTGAGTAACACAGCAAAACCCTGTCTCAACAAAAAATATACAACTTAGCCAGGTGTGGTGGTGTCCACCCCTGGTGTGTATGGTTTTCTTGGGGTGGTGTAAAACTTTGCAGTTGACTCCTCCATCCTTGGGGGCCCCCTGTGACAGGGGCAGCCATCAAGCTATGTTAATCCTTTCCTGACCAATAAATGCTGCGGCCATTCCACTCACCTGGCCAACCTCGGGGTAAGTCCTGGTTTATCCTGTTTCTCCTCGCCCTTCAATGCTCCTCCCCACATAGAGAAACTCTGAAGTCTCCTCCTGGGACTGCAGGGAACTGGACAAGACTAGAGAGCCACAGGAGTGGAGGGGAGAGGGTGTCCCCAGCCAGACTCTCACCCGCAGAGCTTTCCAGACCTCAAACAGACCACAGTGACGTCAAACCCTCTCAACAAGCCCATTGGCTGGGTGTGGTGGCTCACACCTGAATCTCAGCACTTTGGGAGGCCAGAGAATGAGGATCACCTGAGGCTAGGAATTCAAGGGCAGTCTGGGCAGCAGACCTCATCTCTAAAAAAAAAAAAAAGTTTAAACTTAGCTAGGTGTGGTGGCGCACTCCTGCAGTCCCAGCTCCTTGGGCGGCTAAAGCAGGAGGATTGCTTGAGTGAAGGAGGTCAAGGTTGCATGAGCTATGATTGCACTACTGCACTCCAGCCTGGGTGACAGAGCAAGACCTTATCTCTTTAAAAAAAAATTAAAGAGCCAGAGGTTATGTGCTGACTGAATAAAAATAGCATACACAAAGGCAGGGATTGAATCCCCCAGCCCCGCCCCAGCCAGAAGAACCCCCAGGTACCCTCCAGTGACTCTTCCCGGCTCTGTCACTTGCTATGGGGACAGAGAAAGGAAGTAGCAAGGAGGGGGAGTCTGGGAGAAGCTGTTCACCTTGCAATCACTACACCCCCTTCATCACCGGATGCTGTGGGCCTGGGTGCCATTTAGCTCCATGTGGGGAGATGGGAGGGACCAGAATTGCCAGCTTGCTGTGCAGTGTAAGCAACCTAATAGCTTTTGTTTTTGTTTTTTTTTTTGTTTGTTTGTTTTTGAGACAGAGCCTTGCTCTGTTGCTCACCCAGGCTGGAATGCAATGGTGAGATCTCAGCTCACTGCAACCTATGCTTCCCAGGCTCAAGAGATTCTCCTGCCTCAGCCTCCCGAGCAGCTGGGATCACAGGTGTGTACCACCACACCCAGCAAATTTCTGTATTTTTAGCAGAGACAGGGTTTCACCACGTTGGCCAGGTTGGTCTTGAACACTCCTGACCTCAAGTGATCCACCCACCTCGGCCTCCCAGAGTGCTGTGATTACAGGTGTGAGCCATTGAGCCCGGCCTGCAACCTAATAGATTTTCCCCCCAGCCAAAGCCAGGAAGAATCCCCCTCGCTCCTGCCTGTAAGACCTCATCAGAATGAAAACGTTCTGGAATTAGATAGCGGTGACAAATGGACGCGGTGGCTCACGCCTGTAATCCCAGCACTTTGGGAGGCTGAGGCAGGCGGATCACCTGAGGTCAGGAGTTTGAGACCAGCCTAGCCAACTTGGCGAAACCCAATATCGACCAAAAATGCAAAAATTAGCCAGGCATGGTGGCACACGCCTGTAGTCCCAGATACTCAGGAGGCTGAGACAGGAGAATCCCTTGAGCCCAGGAGGCAGAGATTGCAGTGAGCCGAGGTCACTGCCACCACACTCCAGCCTGGTTGACAGAGTGGGACTCCATCTCGAAAAATAAAAATTAGGGGTGATGGCTGCACAGTCTTGTGAATATTCTACAAATCACACGTTTAAAGGGTGAATTTTGTACTATGTGACTTCTGCTTCATTTTTTTAAGTAAGGGGAAACGATCTTATCAGAAGGAAGGATTCCAAAGCTAAAAAGAGCGTAAATATGCTGAGCTGGCTGATGCCAAGGCCTCTCTGCACCTGGACAGGTGGCCTCTGGAGGTGCGGGACTGCTCCGGGTTATTAATAGTGAACCAGTGCCACCTAGTGGTCAAAGTGTGAACAGCAAGACCCTAAGGAGGTCAGGGAGAAGAAGGCACCCGCCCATCTCCCTGAATCACAGGCCAGCAGGGTGCAGTTGCTCAAACACAGCCAATGCCCCATTTCTTGTCAAGTGTCAGTAAAACATGGTAAGATGTGAACCTAACCGCTTGTAATTGCTCTGACAAAATGAGGGCAAGTCTGGCCTCCGAGGGTGACCGCAGCGCACTCCTGGCCCTTTCTGAGTCTTCTTGATCATTGCCTCGATTAAAACACGAAGGAAGGCCAGGCGCGGTGGCTCGTGGCTGTAATCCCAACATTTCGGGAGGCTGAGACGGGAAGATGGCTTGAGGTCCAGAGTTCAAAACCAGCCTGAACGACATAGTGAGACCTCATCTCTATTTAATTTAAAAAAAAAAAAAAAAAAGTTTTTTAATTAGCCAGGCATGATGGGGCTTGCCTATGGTCCCAGCCACTTAGGAGGCTGAGGTAAAGGATCGTTTGAAGCCTATGGCTGCAGTGAGCTGCGATCACACCACTGCACTCTAGCCCGGGCAACAGAGCAAGACCCTATCTCTGAAAAATTTAAAAATAATAACAAATAAATAAAGGGCCAGATGCGGTGGCTCACGCCTGTAATACCAGGACTTTGGGAGGCTGATGCGGGCAGATCACCTGAGGTCGGGAGTTCAAGACCAGCCTGGCCAATATGGTGAAACCCCGTCTCTACTAATAACACAAAATTAGCCAGGCATGGTGGCATATGCCTGTAATCCCAGCTACTTGGGAGGCTGAGGCAGGAGAATCATTTGAACCCAGGAGGCAGAGGTTGCGGTGAGCTGAGATCGCGCCACTGCACTCCAGCCTGGGCAACAAGAGCAAAACTCCATCTCAAAAAAAATAAATAAATAAATAAATAAATAAATAAAACGGAGAGCTCCAGCAAGAGTTGTACACTCAGTGCCTGCCTAGCCAGGTGGGCTCCCCTCGATGACAAAGGGGTAGGCAAGGGGAGCAAATGACACCCCAGTACACCCACCCTCATCTCAGGCACCCACTGTCCAGCTTCAACTGGCCGTTCCCTGCAAGAGCCTCACCCAGGGGCGGAGAGTGCAGCTCCCTGTTCACCAGAAGATCCAGAAACAAGACAAGACCTAAAATCTCTCCGGTTTGAACATTGGCAACTGGCTCCACTTTTTTCCAAAGACTCGGAGCAGAAGACACGACGTTAATTAGGAATTCCTCCTGCCAAAAATGCATAGCCCATTTGGAAAGCATCAGACAAAGCCACACGGAAGGACATTCTGAAAACAGCTGGTTTGCGCTTCTTAAAAATATCAAGATGAAGAAAGACAAAGGAAGACTGAGTGGCTATTTCAGAAGAAAGGAAAGGAGAGGGTCAAGACAGCTCAGTGCAGCTCATGATCTTAGAGGGGATTCTAGATCAAGTAGGGGAAAGGACTATTCAGAAACGGCAGGCTTGGGGACAGCTGTCAAAATGCGCATATGTTCTATATATTAGATACTAGTATTATACTATTTTAGTTCTATATATTAGATGCTAGTATTATATAAGCTGAATTTTCTGAATTGGGTTAGTGCACTTTGGTCTTATAAAATAATGTCCTTATTCTTATGATATACACACTCAAGTATGCAGGAGTCATGACATGCCATCTATAACTCTCAAATGGCTAAGGAGGAAATTATGTACACATAGAAAGCAAAATGGGCTGGGCGCAGTGGCTCATGCCTGTGATCCCAGAACTTTGGGAGTCAGAGGCAGGCACATCACTTGAGGTCAGGAGTTTGAGGCCAGCCTGGCCAACATGGTGAAACTTTGTCTCTACCAAAAATATAAAAATTAGCCAGGCATGATGGCAGTCACCTGTAATCCCAGCTACGCATGAGGCTGAGGCAGGAGAATCTCTTGAACCTGGGAGGCGGAGGTTGCAGTGAGCCGAGATCGCACCACTGCACTCCAGCCTGGGTGACAGAGAAAGAAAGAGAGAGATAGAGAGAGAGAGGGAAGAGGGAGGGAGGGAAGGAAAGAAGGAAGGAAGGAAGGAGAAGAAGGGAGGGAGGGAGAGAGAAAGAAAAAGAAAGGAGAGAGAGAGGAGGGAAGAAAGAAAAAAAGAAGGAAAGAAAGAGAAAAAGAAAGAAGGAAAGGAAGATGAAAGAAAGAAAAGAAAGAAAGAAAGAAAGAAAGAGAAAGGAAAGAGAAAGAAAGAAAGAAAGAAAGAAAGAAAGAAAGAAAGAAAAAGAAAGAAAGAGAAAGAAAGAAAGAAAGAAAGAAAGAAAGAAAGAAAGAAAGAAAGAGAAAGAAAGAAGGAAGAAAGAAAAGGAAGGAAGGAAGGAAGAAGTGGCAAAATGTCAGTAATAGGTTTTCTACTATTCTTGCGGTTCTTGGTCTCATACTCCTGATGCTGCATTGTTGTATACTTTGTACTATTGCTGTACACGGTGGTTTATACTATTCTTATAGCAGTATGTTTGAAATTATTTCTAGTTTTTCTTAAAAAGAGACTGAACAGAGTCTGGCCTGGGACGACAGTTTCCACCCTCAGGATGGGACGCCCTCCAAGGGGCTTGCAGCTCTGACTCTGAGTGGCATTGGGCAGGCTGGCAGAGCCGAGCGGTGGAGAAGCCCCAGCCGTTCTCACCCTTCCTCTGCTCCTTGCCAGCCCTTCCCCTCTCTCAGTGGGAATGTGGCCCCCTCTTGTCCATGATCACCTCTAGTTCTGGGTGCGTTCCCAGCCTAGTTGCGCCTCCAGCTTCCTGGGTCACCCTACGTGAGTTGCTCAACCTCTCTGATTCCCGGTTTCCTTGCTAGCAAGATAAGACAGTGGTTCTAACAAGGCATCCTCCAGGAATGACAGGCAAGGACAAGGAGTGGAAAGGGGAGGGCACCTGGGCAGAGAGGCCCTTGGAGGAACCCAAAGACAGCAATCTGGGAGGGCAGGGTAGAAAAAGTGAGGGAGGAAGAGAAGAACAGCAGGACACAGGCCATGAAGATAACAGGACCCTTCCCAAGGCTCCCACCCACCCAGGAAAAGGGAAGGAAGCTCAGGGCCCCACGTTCTGTAGCCAGAGCTCACCCAGGAATTCCCAGGGGTTGGTGTTTTCCATGTAGGTCATTTATCATCCTCAGTCCATAGAATGCTCAGAGGGCTTGCCTCGCCACACAGCAAGAAGAGTTCTTAATGCTAACGGCCTGGGGGTTGGGGGCTTCACAAAAACTTATCAGGGAGGGACTATGCAATAGCAGCCACCTCTGCTGGGAGTCTTAAAAGTCCCCAGGTTTAATGCCCCTTGTGTCATCTCTGTCTCCCATGGTTGGTGAAATGGCGCCTGGCACAGAGAAAACACCGTGTTAGTGGTTGATGACTGAGTGATTCATGAACACCTCAATAGCCTCTAAATATGGGATGGCCAGCACAGCCTAGAAGTGATGCACCCTGACCCTGGAGCCCGTGTGCCCAGATTTAAACCCAGGCTCAGCTACTGTAGCTGGGTGGCCTCACTGTGGAGCCTGATTGCCCCCATGTCTTAGTCAGCCCCGGTTGCTACAACACATGCCAAAGACTGGGTGATTTACCAAGAAACATTGACTTCCCGTGGTTCTGGAGGCTGGGAAGTCCAAGATCAAGGTGCCAGCAAACCTTGTGTCTGGTGAGGGCTCACTGCCTGGTTTACTGCTGCAACCTTCCCGTCGTGCCTTTACATGGGGGACAGCGGAGAGGAATCATCCCCTTCCATCTCCCTTGTGTCTCTCCTTTTTAAAAATTTTTTAAGAGACAGCCTCTTGCTCTGCCCAGGATGGACTGCAGTGGTGCAATCATAGCTCATTGAAGCCTTGAACTCCTGGGCTCAAGCGATCCCCCTGCCTCAGCCTCCTTAGGAGCTGGGGCTATAGGTGCATGCCACCACATCCAGCTAATTTTTTAAAATCTTTTATGTAGAAGGGGTCTCATTATGTTGCCAGTCTTGTCCAGAATCTTGGCCTCAAGTAATACTCCCACTTTGGCCAACCAAAGTGCTGAGACTACAGGCGTGAGCTACCATGCCCAGCTAAAATATCTATTTCTCACAGTTCTGAAGGCTGGGAAGTCCAAGATCAAGGTGGTTGCAAGCCCTGTGTCTGGTGAGAGACTATTCCAGGAGTTTTAGATGGCAGCCTTCTCACTGAGAAAGTAGAGAGCAATGTTCTCCTTCTATCTCTCTTGAGTCTTTCCTTCTAAGGTCGCTAATGGCACTAATCCTATTTGTAGGGCTTCCTCCTTGTGACCTCATGACCTCCCCAATGCCCCACCTCCAAATAGCATCACTTCAGGGATTTAGGCAACATATGAGTTCTGCCAGGGACACATTCAGTCCATAGCAACCCATCTCAAAGTTGCAGGGAAGAGTGAATGGTGCTCTGTGACACGTTTGGGATAAGTGAAATGCTGAGGGCAGCCCCTGCCTGTCTCCTGTGTCGACGAGAAGAATGTCCAACCTTGAACAAGTAGATAACTCTCCCATGGCTGTATTAGATCACAGAGTCCTCAGAAAGTTGAGCCCCACATCCCATCGCACCTCACCAAGCCAGGCTCAATCCAACCACATCTAAACAGTCTCCAAGGCTGGAGAACACACAGCAGTCACTTCCCAGGATGGGATAGCAGACAGAAACATACAGATGGAGGTCCCAATCTGCCCAGAAGGCGTTCCTCCTATATTCTCCCTCTTTGAATGCTGCTCTCTCAAACAATCTTTTTTTTTTTTTTTAATTTATTTCAGTATTTGGGGGGATACAGATTTTTTTTGTTACATGGATGAATTCTGAGCTTTTAGTGCACCCGTCATCCAGTTAGTAAACCTCATACTTAAGAGGCAGTATTTTGCCATTGTTGTTGTTGTTTTTCTTTTTGAAAAGGAGTTTCGCTCTTGTTGCCCAGGCTGGAGTGCAATGGCACGATCTCAGCTCACTATAACCTCCGCCTCCCAGGTTCAAGCAATTCTCCTGTCTCAGCCTCCCAAGTAGCTCGGATTACAAGCACATGCCACCACGCCCAGCTAATTTTTGTATTTTTAATGGAGATGGGGTTTCATCATATTGGTCAGGCTGGTCTCAAACTCCTGACCTCAGGTGATCTGCCCTCCTTGGCTTCCCAAAGTGCTGAGGTTACAGGTGTGAGCCACCGCACTAGGTGGAGAGGCAGCTTTTCATCCCTAACTCCCCATCCGCCCCTCCTTGTTCTGAGTCTCTACAGTCTATTATATTATTCTGCATTCTTTGCATACCTGTAGCGTTTTTTTTAGATGGAGTCTCACTCTGTTGCCCAGGCTGCAGTGCAGTGGCACATTCTCAGATGACTGCAACTCCTGCCTTTCAGGTTCAAGCAATTCTCCTGCCTCACCCTCCCGAGTAGCTGGGATTACAGGCATGCACCACCACATCCGGCTTATTTTTGTATGTTTTTAGTAGAGACAGGGTTTCACCAAGTTAACCAGGCTAGTCTCGAACTCCTGACCTCAAGTCATCCACCTGCCTCAGCAACTCAGAGTGCTGGGATTACAGACGTGAGCCACCGTGCCCAGCCTTAGCTCTCATTTATAAGTAAGAACATACAGTTTCTGGTTTTCCTCCTTGAGTTACTTCACTTCAATGGATCCATCAATCATTCTGCCTCATCCCTCGTGACCCCCCTCCTCAACTCCCAGAGGTGATATCTATAACCAAAGATCTGTGGCCGGATGTTCCCTTCCCGTATACCAGCTCCTCCTCTGTTACTGCAACAACTGTTTGTAAAACTCAAATCAGGACAGTTTCTTTAACATATTTATTTATGTTTAGAGACAGGATCACTCGATTGCCCAGGCCAGAGTGCCATGGTGCAGTCATAGCTCAGCCTTGAACTACTGGTCTCAAATGATCCTCCCACCTCAGCCTCCCGAGGAGCTGGGACCACAAGGCACGCATCACCATGCCCGGCTCATTTTTATTGTATTTTTTGTAGAGTCGGGACCTCACAATGTTATCGGGGCTAGTCTCAAACTCCTGGCCTCAAGAGATCCTCCCACTTCAGCCTCCCAAAGTGCTGGGATTATGGGCATGAACCGTCGTTCCTAGCCAGTCTCATTTTAAAATGTATGTATTTATTTCTATGGAGAAAAAACCTCTTAAAAAGTTATAATAAAACCCACTGAGATGGATTATCATCTATTATTCTTTGTTGAAAGAATAAATGTATACAAAAAGACAAAGACTGCATAATTCCACTTAGAGGGAGTAGTTAGTGGCCTCAAACTTGTAGAGACGGAGAGGAGAAGTGTGGTTGCCAGGGGCTGAGGGAAGGGAGGAACCAGGAGTTAACTGTTTAATGGGGACAGAGTTTCAGTTTTACAAGATGGAAAGCATTCTGGAGACAGATGGTGGGGATGTTTGAACAGCATTAAGAATGTATTTAATACCACTGAGGTCTACATTTAAAATTGTTGAGATAGTACATTTTATGTTATGTGTATTTCATGACAATAAAATAAATTTGGGGGAAAAGACAATAAAGTTATGTAAAACTGGATCTCCCTGGCAACAGCTGGACTTGTCTACCAGTGTCAGTTTTTAGAATAACACAAGTTTCAGGCCGGGCACATTGACTCACACCTGTAATCCCAGCACTTTGGGAGACCAAGGTGGGCGGATCACCTGAGGTTGGGAGTTCAAGACCAGCCTGACCAACATGGAGAAACCCCGTATCTACTAAAAATACAAAATTAGCAGGGCGTGGCGGCACATGCCTGTAATCCCAGCTACTTAGGAGGCTGAGGCAGGAGACTCACTTGAACCCAGGAGGTAGAGGTTGTGATGAGCCGAGATCACACCATTGCATTACAGCCTGGGCAACAAGAGTGAAACTTCATCTCAAAAGAAAATAATAATAATAACACAAGTTTCATGAACTTAGGGGCAGCTCCATCTGCCCCTAAAAAACATCAGAAATTAAAACCACCTGCCAGGGTTTGGCCTGGGTGGCACAGTTGTGAACGCATTGTGGGGGTCCTTTTTTTTTTTTTTTTTTGAGACAGAGTCTTGAGACAGAGTGTAGTGGTGTGATCTCAGCTCACCGCAACCTCCACCTCCCAGGTTCAAGCGATTCTCCTGCCTCAGCCTCCCGAGTAGCTGGGATTACAGGTGCGCACCACCATGCCTGGCTATTTTTAGTAGACACAGGGTTTTGCCATGTTGGCCAAGCTGATCTCGAACTCCTGACCACAAGTGATCCGCCCACCTTGACCTCACAAAGTGCTGGGATTACAGGCATGAGCCACCACATCCAGCCAGAAATATTACAATCCTTAGTCTGCATTTTCCCAACCAAAAACATGGCATTTTCCTCCATTCATTCACAGTTTCTGGGGTGTGTGTGTGTGTGTGTGTGTGTGTGTGTGTCTGTGTGTTCAGAGATATTGTCCCACTCTCTTGCCCAGGCTGGAGTACAGTGGTGCAATCATAGCTCACTGCAGCCTTGAACACCTGGGCTCGAGCAATCCTCGTGCCTCAACCTCCCAAGTAGCTGGGACTACAGGCACACACCACTGTGCCCAGCTAATTTTTGTATTTTTTGTAGAGATGGGGGTCTCACTATGTTGCCCAAGCTGGACTCAAACTCCTGGCTTTCAGCAATCCTCCTGCCTCGGCCTCCCAAAGTGCTAGGATTACAGGTATGAGCCATTGTGCCCAATCTAATTTGTGGTCTTTTCACAAATTCCAGGTGTGTATGTAACCACCACAAATACTGTCATTTTTTTTCCATGTTGATAAAAGAACTCAATACGAAAATATCATATAATAGAAGGAAAAAATAAAATTGGGTAATTATCATTTCTTTGATGACGTTATTACTTTCCGAGCTTTGAAGCAATCACAAATGAGAAGATCTTCAGTTGAAAACACATAAAAGGCCTAAAAGTACTGCAATTAAAATGAAAAGGAAATTACCAGAGTAAATAATTGCTTTAAATATGACCAATAAAGTGTTCATTTCCAAGTCTTTGGAAAGTCTAATACATGTCTGGGGTGGGGAGGGGAGCCAAAGAATGCAAGTGGACCATTCCTCAAAAGGAGAAGCAATTCAGCCGGGCGTGGTGGCTCACGCCTGTAATCCCAGCACTTTGGGAGGCCGAGGCGGGCGGATCATGAGGTCAAGAGATCGAGACCATCCTGGCCAACATGGTGAAACCCCGTTTCTACTAAAAATACAAAAAATCAGCCGGGTGTGGTGGTGCATGCCTGTAATCCCAGCTACTCGGGAGACTGAGGCAGGAGAATTGCTTGAAACCGGAAAATGGAAGTTACAGTGAGCCAGGATCGCGCCCCCGCACTCCAGTCTGGCGAAAGAGCAAGACTCTGTCTCAAAAAAAAAAAAAGAGAAGAAATAATTCCCACAAAAGGGAATGCTTATTTTTAAATGGTTCGACCTCCCAGTAATCAAAGAAATGCAAATGAGAAATACAATAAGAAATCATTTATCCATTGTAAATGGGCTTAAAAACCTCTTCTTCATAATGTCTGTTGTTGGTGAGCTTGCAGTGGGAAAAAAATAATCTCACTGAAACAATACACACCAGGACTGCTGGAAACACGCCCTCTGCAAGACATTTTGCCAATGCACATTGAGAGACTCAATAATGCTCACGCTCTTTGACCCAATAATTTCACATCTAGGAACTTGACTGAAGGAAGTGATTCTAAAGAGGAAGGAAAGTTACTCTAAAATATTAGCTGCAGGGCTTTTGTTTGCTTGTTTGAGACATAGTCTCACTCTACCGCCCAGGCTGGAGTGCAGTGGCACGGTCTCAGTTCACTGCACCCTCCGCCTCCCAGGTTCAAGAGAGTCTCCTGCCTCAGCCTCCTGAGTAGCTGGGACTACAGGCATGAGCCAATTTTTGTATTTTTAGTAGAAATGGGGTTTCACCACATGGCCAGGCTGATCTGGAACTTCTGACTGATAAAACACACGTGCTGAATGAAGTGACCCCCCCCACCACCACAACAGGCTTTGTGTGAGCAACATGGCTGTTTATTCACCTGGGTGCGAGTGGGCTGAGGCCAAAAAGGGAGTCAGTGAAGGGCGGTGGGATGGAGTTGGTTTTATAGGTTTGGGTTTGGCAGTGGAAAGTTACAGAAATTACAGTTTAGCGTGGGGTTTTGCAAGCTGGGAGGGGGGGGTCGTAGGTTTGCAAGCTGGGAGGGGTCGTAGGATCTAGTCACGAGATTGATCAAGGTTGGTTACAAAGTCCAGTTGCCTTATCAGTTGGGGCGGGAATAAGGAGCTACAGAGAATGTCTCCAAGTTACGTGGGCGCCACAGGGATTGATCATTTCTTCCCCTATCCATGGTCTTCCAGTTACTTCAGCTTTTCCAGGAACTCATCTGGAGTGTCCCTGCGGTCACAGAGGTTAAAATGGCATCCACGGGGCCATCAGTCAGCCTAAAAGACCTTACACTAACTGCCCTCAAGCAATCTGCCCACCTCAACCTCCTAGAATGCTGGGATTACAGATGTAAGCCACCACATCTGGCCCAATTTTTGTATTTTCAGCAGAGACAGTGGTTTCGCCATGCGGGCCAGGCTGGTCTCGAACTCCTGACCTCAGGTGATTCACCCACCTCAGCCTCCCAAAGTGCCAGGATTATAGACATGAGCCACAGGGCCCAGCCCACTGCAGTTTTATTTGTAAAATCTGGAAAGCAATATAGGGTAGCACAAAGAGTGTTACCAGAAACAGGTCCCCATCCGGACCCCAGAAGAGGATTCTCAGACCTCACACGAGAAAGAATTCAGGGTGAGTCTATACCGTAACGTGAAAGCACGTTTATTAAGAAAGTAAAGGAATAAAGAATGGCTACTCCATAGGCAGAGCTCCGGGTTGGGGCCCTCGATTGATAATACTTAGCTACTTCTTGATTAAATGCTAAACAAGAGGTGGACTATTCATGAGTTGTCTAGGAAAGGGGTAGGCAATTATTGGAACTGAGAGTCCCTCCCCGTTTTTAGACCATATGGGGTGACTTCTGGACATTGCCACGGCATCTATAAACTGTCATGGCACTGCTGGGAGTGTCTCTTAGCATGCTAATGCATTATCATGAAGCAGCATCGTTTGGGGTAATACCAGAGGTTTGCCGCCCCGCGCCTGGGGAAATTGAGGACACAGACACACAAGGAGTGAGGTTAAGTGTTGCGTTTTAGCTGGGAGCAGTAGCTCCTGCCTGTAATCCCAGAACTTTGGGAGGCCGAGGCAGACAGATCACCCGAGGTCGGGCGTTCGAGACCAACCTGACCAACATGGTGAAACCCCCTCTCTACTAAAAATACAAAATTAGCCGGGCATGGTGGTACATGCTTGTAATTCCAGCTACTCGGGAGGCTGAGGCAGGAGAGTCACTTGAACCCGGGAGGCGGAGGTTGCGGTGAGTCAAGATCACGCCACTGCACCCCAGCCTGGGAAACAGGAGTGAAACTCTGTCTCAAAAAAAAAAAAAAAAAAAAGAGTGGAGGTTTAATAGGCAAAGGAAAGAAAAAACCTCTTTCTCCTGCAGAAAGAGGGGGCTTTTAAGTAGGTCTTCTGGTCTCGTGCTGAAATGCACAGGGTTTTATAAACAAGCTGGAAGAGGTGGTGTCTGATTTACATAGGGCCCAAGAGATTGGCCAGACCAGGTGTGCTATTTTTGCCTAGCAAGCAAAGAAGCTGGCCATCCACCCTAATCTTTTCTTTTCTTTTCTCTTCTTTTGAGACAGGGTCTCACTCTGTCGCCCAGACTGGAGTGCAGTGGCGCAAACTCAGCTCACTACAACCTCTGCCTCCCAAGCTCAAGCATTTTCCTGTCTCAGCCTCCCGAGTGGCTGGGATCACAGGCTCAACCTGCTACCACCCAGCTAATTTTTGTATTTTTAGTAGAGACGGGGCTTCACCCTGTTGGCCAGGATGGTCTCAAACTCCTGACCTCAGGTGATCCACCTGCCTCAGCCTCCCAAAGTGCTGGGATTACAGGCCTGAGCCACCGTGCTTGGCCCCACCCTAATCTTTTATTATGCAGATGGGGTCTCTACCTGGCCAGTGCCATGCTACCTGCCTGCTTTCTTACTGCACATATGGCAACAAAGAAAAGGGAAGAGGAAACCTCCATGTTGAATATACCTGGCTTCCGAGTATCCCTTTTCTATGGGCACGGCTGCCGGCATCCACCTGTGCAAGCTTTCAGCTTGCTTATCTATGCTTCCAGCTTGGTTTTTCAGGCTGCTTTCTGTTAGAAAAGAAATGATTTGGGGGCTGCTATTTATTAAAAGTCAACCTTACTGAAGACTCTCTTCCCCTCGCTATCTGCCTAAATATTTTCTTTCTAGCTTCTGCATCAGTAATTAGCATGTAATGAGCAGTGCAGATGACCAGAGGTCACTTTCATCACCATCTTGGTTTTGATGGGTTTTGGCCGGCTTCTTTACCGCATTCTGTTTGTTTTCTCAGCAGGGTCTTTGTGTCCTGCATCTCGTGCTGACCTCCTCTCTCATCCTATGACGAAGAATGCCTTAACCTCCTGGGAAAGCAGCCCAGCAGGTCTCAGCCTCATTTCACCCTGCCCCTATCCAAGATGGAGTCACTCTGGTTCGAATGCCTCTGACAGGAGTAGACAGTCTCATTTCAAAAAAAGAATGGACCCAAATTCTGGCTGTGTCCCGATCCTTCCTTTATCACCTTATGGTTTTTTCATTTCTACCCTGTAACCCCCTGTAATAATGAAGTGCATGTATCATGCAAGCTTTAGGAAAGATTGAACAAAAGGTATGTACGCAACTGTGTTGTGACTGAACTTAAGACCATTTTACTATTTTGATCAAAAGGAAGACATGGGAACAGCCCATACAGCCAACAATAAGAGAAATTTAAGTCAGTGATAATACAACCGTCAAAACACGTGTGCTGAATGAAGAGACCCCCCCCAAAACAGGGGGGTCTACCAGACCCATCTACCAGATCCTAGCTCATTCCATTTAATTCAAGCCTGAGAACTTTTACTGAGCAACTACTTTGTGTGAGCAACATGGCTGTTTATTCGCCCAGGTGCTGGTGGGCTGAGGCCGAAAAGGGTGTCGGCAGAGGGCGGAGGGAAAGGAGTTGGTTTTATAGGTTTGGGGTAAACAGTGGAAAGTTACAGAAGTAACTTCAGGGTGGTTTTTTGCCAGCTGGATGGGGGTCGTAGGTTTGCACGCTGGGAAGGGGTCATAGGGTGTGGAGTCACGAGGTTGGCCAAGGTCGGTTGTGAAGTCCAATGGCCTTGTCCGCTGAGGCAGGAAGAAGGAACCACAGAGAATGTCTGGAAGTTACGTGGGCGCCACAGGGATTGATCATTTCTTCCCCTTTCCATGGTCTTCTAGTTACTTTAGATTTTCCAGGAACTTATCTGGAGTGTCCGTGCAGGTGACAGACGTTAACATGGCGTCCACGGGGTGGTCGGTTGGCCTAAAAGACCTTACAACAACCACACCCTTGGAGAATCATAGCCATTAGGGGCGGTAATTACGAAGATAATGGATCAATCCGAAACAAAAAAAACCACTCCTGATTCTTTTGGGCAGAAAACAAAATGTTGATATAATAATGTAAGACCAGGCACAGTGGCTCACACCTATAATCCCAGCACTTTGGGAGGCCAAGGCAGGCAGATCACTTGAGGTCGGGAGTTCAAGACCAGCCTGACCAACATGGAGAACTCCCGTCTCTACTAAAAATACAAAAAAATTAGCCAGGCGTGGTGGCACATGCCTGTAATCCCTGCTACTTAGGAGGCTGAGGAAGGAGAATCTCTTGAACCTAGGAGGCAGAGGTTGCAGTGAGCCAATATCGCACCACTGACTGCCCTTCAGCCTGGGTGACAAAGCAAGACTCCATCGCAAAAAAAAAAAAAAAAAGATATAATAATGTAAAAACTTTGCCATGAACAAGAACAGGAAAGAAAGGTGGAATAAAATGAGGACAGCTTCTGCATTTGGGGGTAGAATTACGGGCAGTCTTTATCGCTACGATTTGTTTGTACAATAAATAAGAGTTGGGCATGGGGAGAATCCTACTGAATTTTATCAAATGCTTCATCCCGTCTACTGAGACATGTTTCATTACTTTTCCTATAGATTGTGGCAACAGCTTTCCTTCCAATACCCCAGCCTCAGTCTCCTAGGTGAACATCCGCCAGATCCTAGTTCATGCCATTTAATTCAAGCCTGAGAACTTTTACTGAGCAACTACTTTGTACCAAGTTCTGCAGCTAAGAGAGGAAGAGGTTGATGGGGGATATACCTTAGTGAGGGTCCAATGCAGGACCCCAGAACCAGGGAAAGACCCATCGGGGAGAGAGAGGGGCTAGGGCCTTCACAGAAGGCAAGTGGAATGGGCAGAGTGAAGCCATGAGGAGAAGCACTTTGCCATGAGTGTCAGAGCTTAGCGTGCGGCTTGGCACATGGTAGGTGCCCAATAAACATTTGATGAATTGAACTGAACAGGATTGCATGGAGGGAGTCTCTCTCCCATCCCAACCTCTCCTACTCCAGCCCAGCATCAGGGACAAGCCCTTCCCTTCCCAGGAACTGAAACCATCTTTGCAAAATTAAGACTGAGACAGTGAAAGAGATCTGACTTCACCAGCTCCATCCTGCTTCTAACCTCCAAGCTGTCCTTGTTCACTCCTGGGCAAGGTTGAACTAACTTTGGGAGAAACTTAGTTCGTAGTTTAAACAAAAGCAGTAACAGCCCTTTCCCAAGGCAGACCTCCTTCTTGTGGCTAGATTGCCTTTGTAGTGAGGAGCGAGACTCTTAATCCTCTTAAGCTTCTAAGAGGGCTTCCCCCTAGACTTCTACACTGCATTTCAGTAGGAGAAATAAAGGCTGGCAGACCTGGGCACCACCCTTAATCGCACTCCTGTAGATGGCAGGCATGGTATGGAGGAATCTTTCCGGAAGGCACTGTTTTTGCTTAAACACGACCAAACGCTACCTAAGTCACGTACCCCACGCCTACTTCATGGATCAAGACCCTTTCAATGTAATTTCTAGAGCTGTAAGCCCAGGACCCTTTCACAGGTGATTTCTAGAGTCTTAAGCCTGTAAAAGGACAAAGATTTTCTTTGCTGGTGGAGCTCAACTGTTAGGCATCTAAGCCACCACTGCTCCGGCCGAAACTTTCTTCCCAGTTCAGTGTTCAAGAGGTTTGTTCTGCAACCTTTCCTACTACAGTGGAACTAACGTTAGCCACAAGATTGTTCAGGGGTCACACAGCTGGAGGTTACAAGATTCTCACCCTCCCTAAACCACGACTAAGATCAGCACTTGAGATAGTTTGCAGACTCTGCATGTAATGGATCAGGGGACATCATCCAAATCTATAAACTGGTTCATCTGATGTTGTGTCCCCCACCCCCCCACCCAGGAACTGAGTCAGTGCAAGAAGACAGCTTTGACTATCTATGATTTTACCTCTGACCAATCAGCACTACTGGGTCACTGGCTCCCCTCACCCACGAAGTAGTCCTTAAAAACTCTGCTCCCCCACCAAGTGTGGTGGCTCACGCCTGCAATCCCAGCACTTTGAGAAGCCAAGGTGGGTGGATCACAAGGTCAGGAGTTCGAGACCAGCCTGGCCAATATGGTGAAACCCCATCTCTACTAAAAATACAAAAATTAGCTGGGCGTGGTGGTGGGCGCCTATAGTCCCAGCTACTCGGAGGGCTGAGGCAGAATCGCTTGAACCTGGGAGGTGGAGGTTGCAGTGAGCCGAGATCATGCTGTTGCACTCCAGCCTGGGCAACAGTGCAAGACTCCGTCTCAAACAAACAAACAAAAAACAAGAAAGGCTACACAGGAGACTTGCCCAGACATACCTGCAATGGAAAACTCCATCCCCGACACATGCACAGTACGGAGAACAAAGCAACATGGGCTGACCCAGGCTGAGGGCCCGCGTGCCCACTGGGAGGACGGGGAGGAGCTACCAGAAATCCACGCCTTATGCAAATGAGACACCTAGCCCTCATCGGTTTCTTAAAAAGGCTCTGTACTCAACTGTGAAACAGCAACGCTTTTTCAGGACCCCTCATTGTGGCAGAGAGCTTTCTCTCTTTCACTCATGAAATTCCTGCTCTAACCTCACCCTGGGAGTGTTCATACCCTTGAGTTCCTTGGCCATGAGACAAAGAACTTAGGGTGGCACCTCAGACATGGAGGCCATTTCACCAAAGCTCTAGTCCTAGGGGATTTTTGTTTTTGTTTTTTGAGACAGGGTCTTGCTCTGTCACCTAGGCTGGAGTACAGAGGTGTGATCATGGCTTACTGCAGCCTCGAACTCCTGGGCTCAAGCGGTCCTCCCACCTCAGCCTCCCAAGCAGCTGGGACTAGAGGTACGCCCCACTATGCCTAATTTTTCTTTTTTAAGACAGTCTCACTCTTTTGCCCAGGCAGAAGTGCAATGGCATGATCTTGGCTCACTGCAACCACCGTCTCCCAGGTTCAAGCAATTCTTCTGTCTCAGCCTCCCAAGTAGTTGAGATTACAGGCACGTACCGTCATGACCAGCTAATTTTTTGTATTTTTAGTAGAGAGGGGGTTTTGCCATGTTGGCCAGGCTGGTCTCCAACCCCTAACCTCAGACGATCCACCTGCTTCGGCCTCCCAAAGTGCTAGGATTACAGGCGTGAGCCACCATGCCTGGCTGATTTTCCAGTCCATTGTTATACCAAAGCTGTCTCTCTCCTTGACTGTGTGAAAATGTTTACCTCGGAAGTCTCACCTTTAAAAAAAAAAAAAAAATTCCTCTTGCACAGCGACACTTGCCATCAGTTTTCTTTTCCTGACCTGGCTATTCATTTTTATGCTGAAATAAAATGTTATAGCTAAACATTTCAAACGCACTTCAGGCCAGGCGTGGTGACTCACACTTGTAATCTTAGCACTTTGGGAAGCCCAGGTGGGTGGATCACCTAAGGTCAGGAGTTCAAGACCAGCCTGGTCATCATGGTGAAACCCCATCTTAAAAAAAAAAAAAAAGTAAAAAGATTCAAACACACTTCAAGCAGCATCACATTACAAGGCAGGGGGAGCAAGCTGCCCAGTGGAAAGGGGCCACCAGTGTCCCCTCAAACCTGGTGGCAGCCACATGATTGCTGGGGTTTATGCGCTGGAGCCGTGTTCCCACATTTACTACTCAAAAATGTACCCCAGGCTGAGCACAGTGGTTCACATCTGTAATCTTGGCACTTCGGGAGGCTGAAGCAGGCTGATCACCTGCATTTAGGTGTTCAAGACCAACCTGGTCAACAGGGTGAGACCCCGTCTCTACTGAAAATACAAAAATTAGCCAGGCATGTTGGCGGGTGCCTGCAGTCCCAGCTACTCAGGAAGCTGAAGCAGGAGAATTGCTTGAACCTAGGAGGCAGAGGTTGCAGTGAGCTGAGGTCACACCAGTGCACTCCAGCCTGCACGACAGAGTGATACTCCTTCTCAAAAAAAATAAATAAATAGGTCAGGCACAGTGGCTCACACCTGTAGCCCCATCACTTTGGGAGGATGAAGCAGGTGGATCACCTGAGGTCAGGAGTTCAAGACCAGCCTGACCAACATGGAGAAGCCCGGTCTCTACTAAAAATACAATATTAGCTGGGTGTGGTGGCACATGCCTGTAATCCTGGCTACTCGGGATGCTGAGGCAGGAGAATCACTTGAATCCAGGAGGCAGAGGCTGTAGTGAGCTGAGATCATGCCACTGCACTTCAGCCTGGGCAGCAGAGTAAAACTGTCTCCAAAAAAAAAAAAAAATGTACAAAATGCACCCCTTTGGCCAGGCATGGTGGCTCATGCCTATAATCCCAACACTTTGGGAAGCCAGAGCAGAAGGATTGCTTGAGCCCAGGAATTCGAGACCAGCCTGGGCAACATAGCAAGACCCCGTCCCTACAAAAAAAAAATAAAATTAGCTGAGGCATGGTGGTGCATGCCTGTAGGCCTAGCTACTCAGGTGAGTGAGGTGGGAAGATCACTTGAGCCTAGGAGTTGGAGGCTGTAGTGAGCTATGATCATGCCACTGCACCCAGCCTGAGACTCTGTCTCAAAACAAACAGCAAGAGACCCTGGAGATGGCCTGAACTAATAGTTGACCCGATCACGCCATTTGACAAATGTTAGAAGCCGGTATTATTGGAGGAGGTGCAGAATGGAATTCGAGTCCCTTTAGGGCCCTCAGGCAGGTCACTGTTCCTTCTTTGTGCTCAGCCTCTCATCCCCTCCAGGGATGCCCGACAGCCTCTTCCAGCCCTGACATTTGTGATTCCAGTGTCTGTTTTGAGAGTGTGTGCTGGTAACAGCACTGTGCACCCCTATCTCAGGAAAGATTCCATTTAGATTTCTTGTTAGAAAACATGTTGGCTTTCTCGTGGAAGGTGATGATTTATGCTGAAAGTCGCCTCTGCAGCAGGAAGCTGAGATTTCCCTCCCTGCCCCATTTTTTTTTCCCAACTCCTCCAGACTCATTTGGCCTGAGTGCAACAGAATTAAAGAGGAAGGTTTAATA
Organism: Sapajus apella; assembly: GCF_009761245.1. NCBI lineage: Eukaryota > Metazoa > Chordata > Mammalia > Primates > Cebidae > Sapajus > Sapajus apella. The sequence continues at coordinate 3,998,928 of NW_022437028.1, forward strand.
TCAGCTTCACCGCGTTCATTTTGCAAACCGCACTTAGCTGTAGCATTAGGTTTAGGGCTGGGGTAGGGCTTGTGTAGGGTTGGGACGGAGGCTAGGGCTGTTTTAAGGGTTGGGATTTGGTTTAGGGTTAGGGTCAGGGAGAGGACTAAGGTCAGCATTAAGTGATGGCTAAGGCTGGGATTCAGGCTCGGTTTAGGGTCATGAGCAGGGTTAGTCTTAGGGATAGTTAGGGATAGGGGTAAGGCTAAAACCGAGGCTAGCATTAGGGATATTTGTAGGCTGAATTTTGTTTATTTATATATATATATATATATATAGAGAGAGAGAGAGAGAGAGAGAGACATAGTCTCTCTCTGTTGCCCAGGATGGAGTGCAGTGGCTCAATCTCGGCTCACTGTAACCCCCACTTCCCAGGTTCAAACCATTCTTGTGCCTCTGCCACCTAAGTAGCTGGGACTACAGGCAGGCTCCATCATACCTGGCTAATTTTTGTATTTTTAGTAGAGACGGGGTTTCACTATGTTGGCCAAGCTGGTCTCAAACGCCTGGCCTCAAGTGATCCACCAGCCCTGGTTTCCCAGTGTGCTGGGATTGCAGGCATGACCATGGCCAGTAGGCTTAATTTTAGGATTAATCTTAAGCTTGGAGGTCTCACTTGGTCAGGGATCCATCATCCCCTCATGCTGTTTCTTCCTTCTGACTGTCTTTGACAGTTTTCTGTAACCTGCAAAACCATAGGGTCAGAGCTGCCCAAGGCCGTGGGAGCCCACCTCTTGCTTCGTGTGACCTGGATGTGAGACACAGAGTCGAAGGAGAGCATTTCAGAACTTTAAGATTTGACTGCTGGCCGGGCGCGGTGGCTCACGCCTATGATTCCAGCACTTTGGGAGCCCACAGACCTTCCCTTGACTGCATCATGAGCACAAGGGTTTTTTCAAAACTCAGCCTCAGCGCAGAGACATCCATTCAGAATCTCTAGGCAAAGCCCCGGAGCTGACTGCTTTTAGCTTTCCTGAGTGATTTGGATGTCCCATCGGGGGACAGTACCAGGGGGCAGATGCTTCTTTTTGGGGGGATGGATCTTATGGAGGCAGTATGAGGAGAGTAATTCCCCAGAGAATAGACACCCTTGGCCTGCTTTTTTTAAACAGAGAGAGTCTCAATCTCTCTCCCATGCTGGAGTGCAGTGGTGCAATCATAGCTCACTGCAGCCTCCAAGTCCTGGGCTCAAGTGATCCTCCCAGCTCAGCCTCCCGAGTAGCTGGAACTATAGGCACGCACCACACCTGGCTTTTTTTTTTTTAGACCTAGGGTTTCAGTATGGTCTCAAACTCCTGGCCTCAAACAATCCTCCCACCTCAGCCTCCCAAAGTGTTAAGATTACAGGCAAGAGTCACTGTGCCGAGTCTAAGAATTTTTTTAAGCAGCATAATGTTTTTCAAGTTTACTTACGTAGTTTGTGTTCTACTTACTTTTTTAGTATGACTTATAGTCTGAGATTTTTACTGCCAGGTACTTTTAGACAGGCCCTCAACTCTGTCTCCCAGGCTGGAGTGCACTGGTGCCATCATGGCTCACTGCATCTCCAACTCCTTGTCCCAAGCCAAGCTCCCAAATAGCTAGGACTGCAGGTATGCACCACTACACCTGGGTAAGTTTTTTATTTTTTAAGACAGGATCGGCCCGGCGCGGTGGCTCACACCTGTAATCCCAGCACTTTGGGAGGCCGAGGCAGGTGGATCACGAGGTCAGGAGTTCAGGACCAGCCTGACCAACAGGGGGAAACCTCGTCTCTACTAAAAATACAAAAATTAGCTGGGCGTGGTGGCACACACCTGTAATCCCAGCTATTCAGGAGGCTGAGGTAGGAGAATTGCCTGAACCTGGGAGGTGGAGGTTGCAGTGAGCCAAGATCCTGCTACTGCACTCCAGCCTGGGTGACAGAGTGAGACTTGATCTCAAAAAAAAAAAAAAGACAGGATTTTGCTATGATGCCCAGGCTGGTCTCAAACTCCTGGCCTCAAGTAGTCCTTCTGCCCGAGCCTCTTGTTAAATATACTGAGTTCCAAGTTTCTCTTTTGTATGCCAGTATGTTCAGTTTCCGTGTACTTTATTCTCCATTTTAAAGTTTAACTTCCTCGTTCTCTTCGTCTCCTTGCCCCTAGTTTCAGTAAACAACCCTCCAGCCAGCCCTAATCCGTAGTTCACGTCTGTTCTCCCGGTTACCTGCACCTATTCCTCTCACCAGAACAGCACATCCCCCTCGAGCATCTCCCTCCTGACCCACACATTTAGAGTCCTGACTCATCCTAGTCACCTGCTCCGCCCTGAGTCACCCCTGGTCACCTGCTCTGACCTAAGTCACCTTTAGTCACCTGTTCCATAACAGTCTTTCCCACCAAACTGCTCACCCCACCACTCTGGCTTGTACTCCCGATCTCTTTAAAATAGCCAATCAGAATTAGACTAGACTGTGCGGTCCAACCCTAGCCAATAGGGGAACGACACAGCAGTAGGGGCTATCAGCGTCAGGGATAAGAACCCCTTTCGCTCCCCTGTTCAGGTGTGCTCTCGCCATTGCTCCATCTGCGAGACGAACCCTTCTATAGAAGTAAATTGCCTTGCTGAAAAAATTTATATTCCAGTGCTATTTCTTTTGCAGCACTGAAAGTCTACTTCTAACACTCCCAGAGTACTGTGTGAGACACCATGCCTAGCTTGCTTTTTTTATGAATGCATGGAGCTACCTTCCATAGATGGGCTGACTCCTGGAGGCCAGACAGTGGACACCATCCCATAGCAAGGTACTGATGAAGAGGGCACCCGCCATAACCACATGCTGCCACCTCCCAGAATGCAAGGGAAGCCCGGGGAAAACTGCTGTGCGGACAAGTTCCTGCTCACCAAGTGTGCCCTCTGTATCCTGATCATCCCCAGCCTTGCTTACAAATCACTTGAAACCATAACCAGTTTAGACCAATGGACTGCCTGAACTTGTGAAATATATATTTAGTACTTGTCCCCTTTCCTGGTACACAACTCCTAACATCCTTAGAATCCTTAAAGTGAGGCCGGGCACAGTGGCTCACATCTGTAATCCCAGCACTTTGGGAGGCCGAAGCAGGTGGATCACCTGAGGTCAGGAGTTCAAGACCAGCCTGACCAACATGGAGAAACCCCATCTCTACTAAAAATACAAAATTAGTGACATGTAATGGCATGCGCCTGTAATCCCGGCTACTCAGGAGACTGAGGCAGGAGAATCACTTGAAACTGGGAGGTGGAGGTTGTGGTGAGCTGAGATCATGCCATTGCACTCTAGCCTGGGCAAAAAGAGTGAAACTTTGTCTCAAAAAGAATCCTTAAAGTGATGATCTTTTTGCCAATGACTTAATGAATCATGCTCTACGTAATGATTCTATGAAAACCCAAAAGGACTGGGCTCAGGTGACTTCCAGAAGGCTGAATGAGTGGAGGTCCCTGGAGGGCATTGCACTCAGCTGGGACATGGGACCTCTGCATCCCTTCCTCAGTACTCCGCCCTATGCACCTGTGAAAGGAAAATATCTTGGGCCCCTTCAAGCTGGGACTGCTCAGGGCAAATCTGCCTCCCACTCTATTCAAAGTGTTCACTGGGATAGATGCATGTCTGATTGCCTCCATTGCAAAGGCTGGTCAGAAACTCTAAAGAATGCAGCCGTTCGCCCCTCACCTATCTGTGACTTGGAAACCTCCTCCCTGCCAGTCTTCCTGCCTTCTCTTCAAGTTGTACCAACTTTCCAGACCAAATCAATGTACTTCTCACATCTATTGATTGATGTCTCATGTCTTCCTAAAACGTATAAAACCAAGCTGGTCCCCGACCACCTTGGGCACATGACGTCAGGACCTCCTGAGACTGTGTTACAGGTGCACGTCCTCAACCTTGGTAAAATAAGCTTTCTAAATTAACTGAGACCTACCTCAAATGTTTGGGGTTCACACACCTCTTCATTTGTATCCTTTGGAACATCTCCTATAATAAAGCAGTACAGCCAGGCGTGGTGGCATGCTTGTCATCCCAGCTGCTCGGGAGGCTGAGGCAGGAGAATCGCTTGAATCCGGGAGATGGAGGTTGCAGTGAGCTGAGATCACACCATTGCACTCCAGCCGGGGTGACAGAGCGAGACTCCGTCTCAAAAATATATATATTTTATTATTTATATTTTTTTCAATCTCCCAGTGCTTTGGGAGGCCAAGATGGAAGGATCACTTGAGCATAGAATTTTAAGACCAGCCTGAGCAATACAGTGAAACCCTGCCTCTATAACAAAAGAAAATTTTTCATCAGCCACACCTGTAGTCCCGGCCAATCTGAAGGCTGAGGTGGGAGGATCAGGTCAGCCTAGGAGTTTGAGGCTGCAGTGAGCTATGATCGCACCACGGCACTACAATCTGAGTGACAGAGCAAGACTCTGTCTCTAAAACAACAAACAAACAAACAAAAGACTTGCCAAGTGAACAAGTCTACCTCCTAAACTGCCTTGGAATAGTTCTAAAAGAAGTCGATCTGAATACACAACATCAGAAATTCTTAAGACGTTGCCCTAGCTAGGGACGCCCCAGATGTTACCTGTGGCCCAAAGCCAAGCTCTGACCACCCATTCAGCCCCCTTGGTTGCGCCTCATAAACATTTTATAAACCCTGTTCAATTGCAAAGCGATGCACACCATGAACTCTCATCACGGTTTTATTGTGGAAAGAAGTTGCAAGCTCGGTCCACACAAGCGGAGCCATGCGTCAGTGCAGGAATCACGGCTGCCAAGCCCAGCTGGAGCAGGTGCAGACGCAGATCGGCCACTCCCGGCTAATGGGCTGCTCTCAATCTCACCCCCAGCTGGCTGGCACTGAGCCCCGAGGCTTCATCCTCCCAGCAAAGTCCCTCACATAGCATGGGGACGATGTCGCATGCACCCCATTGGGATGCACAGTCACAAAAATCTGTTCTATCAGCCTTCCTGGCTACATTCTGCTCCCAGGACAGACCCACGTCCTGTGACTGCCAATGCAATTTCACATCAGACATCTGTAGGGTAATATCTATTCAGGAATGACAGAGAGAGCGAAAGAAAAGGAAGACTGGGCCCCTTGACATGCCAAGCAAGAGAAGAGGAGTGAGCCGTGGGCAGGCTGGCTGGTTCCCCTCCCCAGCCCGGGATCATTTGCATGGAGCCGTATTTCCCCAGCAACAGTCTCTGATTGGTCCCTGTCTGTCCACCAGCTGACTCCAGTCCTGACCAGCCTGTTCTGAGTCCCCCCTGCTAGGACACATTCTAAAGAGGCTGTGAGACCCAGCTCAGTCCCACTTCTCCCCTTTAACCCCCAGAGCTAGATTACAACCTTTTGAGGCTCTAAGCATTGGCTATGGCGACGCCCCCAGCCACTGTCACAGCCTCTCACTGTGCAATTCGCAACAAAACAGTATTTTGCAGAATGACACAAAACTGACATTGATGCTGGAATTCAAATAGCCTTATTCTGGATCTTCTGATTGCAAAATCCTGGATAAGCTTGTCAAGAATGAGCACCTCTCTGTTGCTTCGGGTGCGTGTTCTTATGTGAATGTGAGCTGGATGTAAGCATGGGTGACTCTGGTGTGAATCTGGGTGCAGGGATGTGTGTGTGTGTTTCCTGGCTTTTTTTTTTTTTTTTTTGAGGGAGAGTCTCTCTCTGTCCCCCAGGCTGGAGTGCAGTGGTACGATCTCGGCTCATGGTAAATTCCTTCTTCCAGGTTCAAGAGATTCTCATGCCTCAGCCTCCTAAATAGCTGGGACTACAGCTGTGTGCCACCACATCCGGCAAATTTTTGTATTTTTAATACAGACAGGGTTTCACCATGTTGGCCAGGTTGGTCTCGAACTTCTGGCCTCAAGCGTTCCACCCACCTCAGCTTCCCAAAGTGCTGGGATTACAGGTGTGAGCCATCACACCCAGCCTTTTTTTGTTTTCTTTTTTTGAGACAAAGTCTTTGCTCTGTCACCCAGGCTGGAGTGCAGTGGCACGATCTCAACCCACTGCAACCTCCGCCTCCTGGGTTCAAGTGATTCTTCTGTCTCAGCCTCCCAAGTAGCTGGGATTACAGGTGTCCACCACCACACCCAGCTAACTTTTGGGGTTTTTGCGGGTTTTTTCGGCGTTTGGTTTTTTTTTTTTTTTTTTTTTTTTTGAGACGGAGTCTCACTCTATCACCCAGGCTGGAGTGCAGTGGCATAATCTTGGCTCACCACAACCTCTGCCGCTGGGTTCATGCAATTGTCCCGCCTCAGCCTCCTGAGTAGCTGAGATTACAGGCACCTGCCACTGTGTCCAGCTAATTTTTTGTATTTTTAGTAGAGACGGGGTTTCACCATCTCAGCCAGGCTGGTCTTGAACTTCTGATCTCATGATCCACCCACCTCAGCCTCCCAAAGTGCTGGGATTACAGGCGTGAGCCACTACACCCAGCCTATTTCTTGACTTTGATTGGACCCTGAGTCTGTCTCCTCACCCTTTCTTCAGAGTTTATCTCCTTCACAGCTTCTCTGTCTATGGAGGGTGCCAGACAGGCTCTGCTTCCCAAAGGAAACCAGGCAACATGGTTTTAAGATGTGGCTGGAGGACCAGGATCATGCCAGGGAGAGGACAGAGGGCCAGGACGTGGAGGCAGGTGCTCACAGGATCTGGACGCAAGGAGGGAGGGCTTGAGGTCTATCAAGTGAGGGTACTTCCCTGGATGTCCACCCATCCAGATCAGAGGGACGGAGGGACAGGCTGAGCCCAACACCCTGCAGCCAACGTCACCACCATCACCATAATAAGCTCCTACTATGTGCCTTGCACCAGGTGATTTGTGCACACTGTCCCACTGCATCCACACAACAATCCCTGTGCATTCTTTTTTTTTTTTTTTTTTTTTAGACAGAGTCTTGCTGTGTCACCCAGGCTGGAGTACAATGGAGTGATCTCAGCTCACTGCAACCTCCTCCTCCCAGGTTCAAGCGAGTCTCCTCAGCCCTCAGCCCCCTGAGGTTCAAGCCTCAGCCCCCTGAGTAGCTGAGATTACAGGTACCCACCACCTCACCTGGCTAATTTTTGTATTTTTAGTAAAGACAGCGTTTTGTCATGTTGGCCAAGCTGGTCTCAAACTTCTGACCTCAGGTGACCTGCCTGCCTGGGCCTCTCAAAGTGCTGGGATTATAGGCATAAGCCACTGAACCCAGCTGCTATATTCTCTTGTTCCCAATTTTAGAGATGAGGACTGGAAGCTCAGAGAGGCTAAGTGACTTTCCCAGGGTCACACGCAAGTGGGGAGCTAGGTTTCAAGCCTAGTGTGCCTCACTCCAAAGGCTGTGCTGTTTCTGCTAAGTCATGCTACCTCCAGGAAGGAACACAGCGGTTATCAGAAGCGGCAGGACTAAGCAGAGGCCAGAGGCTTGGGGAGGCCCATGTGGATAGGCAACAAGGATACAAGAAAGTGAGAAATTCTTGGATAAAGACACCCCAGGCCAGTCGCAATGGCTCACACCTGTGATCCCAGCATTTTGGGAAGTCAAGGTGGGAGGATCTCCTGAGGTCAGGGGTTCGAGACCAGCCTGGCCAACATGGTGAAATGCAAAAACTAGCCAGGCATGGTGGCGCATGCCTGTAGTCCCAGCTACTCAGGAGGCTGAGGAGGGAGGACCACTTGAACCATGGGGCAGAGATTGCAGTGAGCCAAGATCCCACTGCACTCCAGCCTGGGCAACAAAGCAAGACTTCATCTAAAAAAAAAAAATACCCCAAAGGGTTTTCTCTGGTCAGGCCAAGGAGTACCTTGGAGAGAATGTGGGAGCCAAGAAAGAAAATCCTGTGCTGTGAGATGGGGTGGGCAACTTTGCCACCAGCTCTCTTGTTTTTTTTTTTTTTTTTGAGATAGTCTTTCTCTGTCACCCAGACTGTGGTTCAGTGAAGCAATCACAGCTCCCTGCATCCTCCAAATCCTGGGGTCAAGCGGTCCTCCTGCCTCAGCCTCCCAAACTGCTGAAATTACAGGCACGCACTACCATGCCTGGCTAATTTTTTTTTTGAGATGGAGTCTGGCTTTGTCAGCAGGCTGGAGTGCAGTGGCGCTATCTCAGCTCACCACAACCTCTACCTCCCGGGTTCAAGCGATTCTCCTGCCTCAACCTCCTGAGTAGCTAGGGCTACGGGGGCCCGCCACCACACCCAGCTAATTTTTATATTTTTAGTAGAGTTGAGGTTTCACCATGTTGGCCATGATGGTCTCGACATCTTGATCTTGTGATCCACCTGCCTTGGCCCCCCAAAGTGCTAGGATTATAGGCATACACCCACGGTGGCTGGCTAATATTTTTATATTTTGTAGAGATGAGGGTCTCACTGTGTTACCCAGGCTGGTGTTGAACTCCTGGCATCAAGTGATCCTCCTGCCTCAGCCTCCCAAAGCACTGGGATTACAGGTATGAGCCACTGCATCCCACAGTCTCTTATTTGAAAAACTATAAATTCCAGCAAAACAAGCCAGGCACAGTGGCTCAATCTGTAATCCCAGCACTTTGGGAGGCTGAGGCGGGTGGATCACCTGAGATCAGGAGTTCAAGACCAGCGTGACCAACATGGAGAAACCCCACCTCTATTAAAAATACAAAATTAGCCAGGCATGGTGGCGTGTACCTATAATCTCAGCTACTCGGTAGGCTGAGGCAGGAAAATCGTTTGAACCCAGGAGGCGAGGGCTGCGGTGAGCCGAGATGGCGACATTGTACTCCAGCCTGGACAACAAGAGGAAACTCCATCTAAAAAAAAAAAAAAAATCAGCAAAACAAAATCCTCCCTCTCGCTGCATGTCCAAGGGCAACCAGCTGACCCTTCATAGTCTCCTCACATTCCCCATCCCATAAAACAGTGGCAATGGCCAACGCAGCCCTGCGACAAGGATCTGCCGAATACAGTGACCTATTTCCTCAAGTCAGCAAAGACCTTCGAGCCCCCCGGGTGCTCTAAAAATACAGCTGCTGACATGGCCAGAACAGCCGCAAAGACACCGCCTGGGCTCCTTGTGCTCATCAACATGCAAGCTTTGGAAAAATAGCAAAGAGCAATTGTGTTTCCATGGAGAGACCGGCCGGACGGCAGGGTGGATGCTCAGTGAGCTCTGCTGGACAGACCCTGCTGCAGTTCATCCTAGGCGCACCTTGCCTTCTCCTTCCTCAGCAGTTTGCAGTCATTCTGTTCCATTGCTTGTGCTGATGCTTGGCATGGCCTTTATGTATGTTGCACATGACCCATTCCCAGGCTGAGGTGTTCAGACACTTCACTTCCCTCCTTGAAGAGTAAGTGTGACGGCCCAGCACGGTGGCTCAGACCTGTAATGACGCCAGGGCTGTGGGATGCCGAGGCAGGTGGATCACTTGAGGTCAGGAGTTCAAGATCAGCTTAAGCAACAGAACAAAACCCTGTTTCTACAAACAATAAAATTACCCAGATGTGGTGGCTCATGCCTGTAGCCCCAGCCACTCGGGAGGCTGAGGCAGGCGGATTGCTTCAGCCCAGGACTTGAAGGCCACGGTGAGCTGTGACAGGGCCACTCTACTCCAACTTAGGTGACAGAGTGAGACCCTACCTCTTTTTAATTTTTTTTTAATTAGCTGGGCATTGTGATGCACGCCTATATTCAGTCCCAGCTACTGAGGAGGCTGAGGCAGGAGGATTGCTTGAGCACAGATGTTCAAGGTTACAGTGAGCTGTGATGGAGCCATTGCACTCTAGCCTGGGCAACAGAGCAAGACCTCGTCTCTGAAATAAACATTAAAATTAAAATCCAAGCAAAATAAATCTTAAAAAGAAACAAAGTGCTCCTCAAACATTCATTTACAGGGACATCTGGTAGACTGAAAAAAATGAGCCACTGGTGCCTTCCCTGGAAACAACTCCTCTCCCACCCCCCACCCCCAAAAAAGGTAACTTCACCCAGAAAATTAAGCATTTTAAATTGTGAAGTCTGGGCTGGATGCGGTGGCTCACGCCTGTAATCCCAGCACTTTGGGAGGCTGAGGTGGGAGGATCACCTGAGGTCAGGAGTTTGAGGCCAAGCTGGCCAACATGGTGAAACCCCGTCTCTACTAAAAGTGCAAAAACTGGCTGGGCGCAGTGGCTCATGCCTGTAGTCCCAGCTACTTCGGAGGCTGAGGCAGAAGAATCTCTTGAACCTGGGAGGTGGGGGGTTGCAGTGAGCCGAGATTGCGCCCCTGCACTCCAGCCTGGGTGACAGAGTGAGATCCTGTTTCAAAAAACATAAAATGCTGGCCAAGTGTGGTGGCTCACGCCTTTAATCCCAGCACTTTGGAAAGCCGAGGGGGCAGATCACCTGAGGTCAGGGGTTCGAGATCAGCCTGGCCAACATGGTGAAACCCCGTCTCTACTAACACAATGGCAGGCACCTGTAATCCCAGGTACTTGGGAGGCTGAGGCAGGAGAATCACTTGAACCCCAGAAGTGGAGGTTGCAGTGAGCCAAGATAGTGCCACTGCACTCCAGCCTAGGCAACAAAAGCAAAACTCCGTCTCAAAAAAAAAAAAAAAAAAACAGACCGGACACAGTGGCTCAAGCCTGTAATCCCAGCACTTTGGGAGGCCGAGGCAGGTGGATCATGAGGTCAAGAGATCAAGACCATCCTGGCCAACATGGCGAAACCCCATCCCTACTAAAAAATACAAAAGGTAGCTGGGCGTGGTGGTGCGCACCTGTAGTCCCAGCTACTTGGGGGGCTGAAGCAGGAGAATTGCTTGAACCTGGGAGGCAGAGGTCTCAGTGAGCCAAGCTCATGCCACTGCACTTCAGCCTGGCGCCTGGCAACAGAGCAAGACTCTCAAAAAAAAAAAAAAAAAAGATGTTTATTTATTCAAATGAGGAATGCACATGCAAAAAATTCCAAAGGTACAAAAGAGTAAACTTAGAAATTCATGTTCCTCTCCTGTCTCATAGCCGTGCTGGTTTGTTCTCCAGGGGGAACAGCTGTTTCCAATTTCTTGTGAGCACTTTGAGGTGGTTATCCACATACATGCACATCTGTGTGTACAGAATTTTTTTTTTTACACAAACTGCAATGCCATTTACACTGTTCAGCACCTCACTTTTATCACTAATATCTTGGAGATTGGCATCTGTGGGTGCTGGAAGACTTCCTCATTTTTCATGACTGCAGGGTCTATGGTACGGAGTGCCATAGTTTATTTTTATTTTTGTTATTTTTGGGTTTTTTTTTTTTTTTGAGACACGGTCTCACTCTGTAGCCCAGGCTGGAGCACAGGGGCATCATCTCAGCTCATTGCAACCTCCACCTCCCTGGTTCAAGTGATTCCCCTGCCTGAGACTCCCTAGTAGCTGGATTACAGGCACCCACCACCACGCCCAGCTAATTTTTGTATTTTTAGTAGAGCCAGGGTTTCACCAGGTTGGCCGGGATGGTCTTGAACTCCTGACCTCAGGTGATCCACCCACTTTAACCTCCCAAAGTGCTGGGATTGCAGGCGTGAGCCACCGCGCCCAGCTGACACCGTTTATTCCAGGTCTCATCTTTAGGTGGAGATTTGTGCTTTCTTTTCTTTCTTTCTTCTTCTTTTTTTTTTTTTTTTTTTTTTTGCCATTATAAGCAATCCTGGAATAAATATTACTCTGTATTTTGTGATTATTTCATGATTCTAAAGCCTCCAGACATCTAACTGCTAAGTCAGATAACATGTGCATTTTCAATTTGAACAGATGCTACCAAAGAGCCAACCCTCGTCACTGTCTGACTCCCACGTCCGTAGGGCAATCATAAAATACTTTGGGAGCTGAGAGGCAGACCGAACAGGAGAACGACTTTCAACCTATCTTGTCTACAAGGATTGGTCCACTTGTGAGTTCTCTAGTCACTGGGCACATGGGGAAGGGGTGAGAGCGTGGAGAAACCAAGTACGCTTCTAAAACTCGCTCCAAGAAAGCCTTGGCATGCTCAAGAATCCACTTGATTATTTATGAGACATTTACTTTTCATAAACGCTGCCTTTATCAAGGTGTGGAGCAGTCCCCGGGGGCCAGGAAAGATTGTTTGTGAGCTTGATAAAGGCTTTCTGGCTGTTTACAAAGCAGTCATGCCACCCCAAGAGTCTAGAATGATGCAGATATGCAGATGCCCGCAGACAGCGTCCGCACGGAGGGTATGTTCATTTCAAGCTCCTGGTGAATGGCGGGACCTACTTTCTAAGTTAAAGCTTAGCTGCTACATGCAAAACAGTGAATGAGGGGGACTCACCAGCAAAAAGTGTGGTTCCCAGGGGACTCCAAGGGAACAAAGAGACTTGTCCACTCAGCCTTGCCCCCTCTCCTGAAACAGTGCTGACATGCTTCACTGGTGGGCGGGGGGGTCCCAGTCTGAAAAGCACTAAACCAGGCTGGGCGCAGTGGCTCACACCTGTAATCCCAGCACTTTGGGAGGCCGAGGTGAGAGAATCACTTGAGGTCAGGAGTTCGAGACCAGCCTGGCCAACATGGTGAAACCCTGTTTCTACAAAAATTAGCCAGGCGTGGTGGCAGGTGCCTGTAATCCCAGCTACTCGGGAGGATGAGGCAGGAGAATCACTAGAACCCTGGAGGCAGAGGTTACAGTGAGCAGAGATTGCATGCAGCCTGGGAGACAGAGTGAGATTCTAGCTCAAACAAACAAACAAACAAACAAAGATAGCATAATCTATGTGTAAGAAGGGAAAGGCAAAGAAAACAACAAGAAGGCATCGACTTCAGGTGATGAACAAATAAGAAGAATATAAAAACTACTCTTTACTTATGGTTAAGTAAGAAAATAGGTTATAACATGTATGGAAGAATTTGAGTCTATTTTTAAATATTGGAGAGAAATCATTAAAAACAACGTTTTTAATCCTGATCAAGTCCGGGCATGGTGGTTTATGCCTGTAATCCCAGCACTTCGGGAGGGCGAGGCAGGAAGATCACTTAAGGTTGGGAGTTCGAGACCAGTCTGACCAACACGGAGAAACCCCATCTCTACCAAAAATACAAAAATTAGCTGGGCGCGGTGGCACATGCCTGTAATCCCAGCTACACGGGAGGCTGAGGCAGGGGAATCGCTTGAACCCAGAAGGTGGAGGTTGCAATGGCTTGGTAAGCACCTGCACACGGGGAAGGTAGTGGCAGATTCAGTTGACCTTCCCAGCAGCGTGGAGATGCAGTCAGGTATAGCAGGTGTTGATGTGGTTTGAACCCACAGCCTGGCTCAAATCCACACTCCCCAACTTAGCACCGAGTGAAGCCGATTACCCTCTAAGTGCCTTACTTGTCTTTTTCTTTTTCTTTTTTTTTTTTTTTTGACAGTCTTGCTGTGTCACACAGGCTGGAGTACAGTAGGAATCACTGCAATTCTCCTGCCTCAGCCTCCGGAGTAGCTGGGATTACAGGCGTGCGTCATCACACCCGGCTAATTTTTGTATTTTTAGTAGAGACGGGGTTTCACCTTGTTGGCCAGGCTGGTCTTGAACTCCTGATCTCAAGCGATCCACCCACTTCGACCTCCCAAAGTGCCAGGATTACAGATGTAAGCCACCGTGCCCGGCCCCAAAGAGAATTTTTAAATCACATGGGTCGTGAGATCGTGTGCCTTGGAGAGAGAAAATCTCTGTTAGGAAAAAAGAGTAGAAAACCAAACAAACAGAAACAGAAAAAAGCAGCAGGCGCGGGTGACAGAATGAGACCCTATGTCAATAAAAAAAAAAAAAAAGACAAATGTCGCATGATCCTGTTCATATGTGGCAGCTAAAAAGTTAATCTCATAGAATTAGAGAGGAGAGGCCAGCCGCGGTGGCTCACGCCTGTAATCCCAGCACTTCAAGAGGCCAAGGCGGGCAGGAAGACAAAGGACGTGCAGTGTACTTTGGGTGAGGATTTACACAGGACAGAAACGCTGGGAATGGCCGTGTGGCTTTGGAATGAAAAGCAGGCTAATACAGTTGATCAGTGCAAGGCGAGTCTGGAGGCATGGCGCCGTGAAGGATGGCTGTTTTAACGAGGAAAGAGTCTGGAGGAGGGCGGACAGGGAAACACAGGATTCGGGCCCAGACACTGGAGCAGCCTCGACACTGCCAAGGTCTGGAGAAGGCGAAGGCAGGGTCAAGGTCTTTGACCCATGTGCCCATCATCGCTGCCTCTGCTGGGAAGGCGGCTGCCTGCTGCCAGGTTAGCAGCAGGTGAGTAGCAGACTCTGGGGTCTGCAGACCTAATTAGAAGGAGGACAGGGCAGGCCTGCTGGCTGTGCTGCACGACAGAAGGCAAATGTATGACTCTGACCACAAAGGAGAGTCCCACGGGGCTGAAGCCTACCGAGCGCTGAGGAGTTCATGAGATTCCCATTCAGCTAGCCCCCTGGAGGGGAAGGCAGGGACGAGGGAGGCCAGGAAGGCCCTTGGCTTTTTCTCCTTTTCTTTGGATCTGAGACTCAGCCTTCCTGGGAGGAACTGGGAGCTGGCCAGCTGGAATAACGTTGTCTCCAGGACCAGGTGAGCTTGGTCAACTCGGAACGGGTGAATGCACTTGGAGTCCACCCCCACGTTCAAGGCTGAGACTTAGTGCTGGGCTGGGGGCTCTCTGGTTGGTTTAGTATCTGTATGAGTTCCCCACAGATGCTATAAAAAATTACCACAAATTAGGCTGGACATGGTGGATCACGCCTGTAATCCCAGCACTTTGGGAGGCCAAGGCGGGAGGATCACCTGAAGTCAGGAATTCAAGAAAAGCCCGGTCAACATGGCAAAACCCCATCCCTACGAAAAACACAAAACTTAGCTAGGTGTGGTGGCGCATGCCTGTAATCCCAGCTACTCGGGAAGCTGAGGCAAGAGAGTCATTTGAACCTGGTAGATGGAGGTTGCAGTGAGGCAAGACTAGGCCACTGCACTCCAGCCTGGCTGACAGAGCGAGACTCCATCTCAAAAAAGCAAACAAAAAAAACCCCACAAATTTAGTGGCTTATAACAACACAAATTAGAATTGAAAACTGGCCAGACACGGTGGTGCATGCCTATAATCTCAGTGCTTTGCAAGGCCAAGGTGGGAGGATCACTGGAAGCAGGGAGTTTGAGACCAGACTGGGCAGCATAGCAAGACGCCATCTTTACAAAAAGTTTAAAAGTTAGTCAGTCATGATGGTTCACACCTGTAGTCCCAGCTACTCTGGAGGCTGAGTTGGGAGGATTGCTTAAGCCCAGGAGTTTGAGGCTGCAGTGAGCTGAGATCACACCACTGCACTCCAGCCTGGGTGACAGAACAAGACTCCATATCAAAAATAACTAATTAATTAATATAATTAATTTTTTTTTTTGAGATGAAGTTTCACTCCTGTTGCCCAGGCTGGAGTGCAATGGTGCAATATTGGCTTGTGGCAAACTCTGTCTCCCGGGTTCAAGCGATTCTCCTGCCTCACCCTCCCGAGTAGCTGGGATTACAGGCATGCACCACCATGCCTGGGTAATTTTTGTGTTTTTAGTGGAGATAGGGTTTCATCGTGTTGGCCAGGCTGGTCTCGAACTCCTGACCTCAAGTGATCCGCCCACCTTGCCCTCCCAAAGTGCTGGGATTACAGGCGTGAGCCATTGCATCTGACCCTTAATCTCCCCTTCTAAGAGAACACCAGTCATATTAGATTAAAGCCCATCCTACTGGCCTCATTATAACTTAATTACCTCTGTGGAGGCTCTATCTCCAAATACATTCTAAATTCCCTAAGGTATTAGAGGTTAGGGCTTTCACATACAAATCTGGGGGTGGGGGGCTGGGCACAGTGGCTCATGCCTGTGGTACCAGCTACTCAGGAGGCTGAAGCAGGAGGATCCCTTGAGCCCAGCAGTTGGAGGCTACAGTGAGCTGTGGTGACACCATGGCACGCCAGCCTTCGTAACAAAGCAAGACCTTATTTCTTTTCTTTTTCTTTTTTTCAATAGGTTTTGGGAGAACAGGTGGTGTTTGGTTATATGAGTAAGTTATTTAGTGGTGATTTGTGAGATTCTGGTGTACTCATCACCTGAGCAGCATACACGGTACCCAATGTGTAGTCTTTTATCCCTCACACCCTCCCATCCTTTCCTTCTAAGTCCCCAAAGTCCGTTGTGTCATTCTTATGCCTTTACATCCCCACAGCTTAGCTTCTACTTATGAGTGTGAACATACAACATTTGGTTTTCCATTCCTGACTTACCTTACTTAGAGTAACAGTCTCCAGTCCCATCCAAGTTGCCACAAATGCCATTAATTCATTCCTTTTTATGGCTGAGTAGTATTCCATGTGCAATCCACTGCATAGCACATGCTTGCCGTAGACTTGATGCTGTGGCTGTACACAACCTTCTCCGGGAGGCGGAGGTTGCAGTGAGCCGAGATCGCACCACTGAACTCCAGCCTGGTGTTAGAGCAAGACTCCATCTCAAAATTAAAAAGAAAAAAAAAAGAAAAGAAATAGAGTCTTGCCAATTCTCCAAAGAAGATATACAAATGGCCAAATGTGAAAAAAAAAATGCTCAGCATCACTAATAATCAGGAAATGCAAATCAAAATCACAATGCAATACTACCTGACTCGTGCAAGAATGGCCATAATAAAGAAATCAGGCTGGATGCTGTGGCTCATGCCTGTAATCCCAACACTTTGGGAGACCAAAGGGGGCAGATCATTTGAGGTCAGGAGTTCGAGATCAGCCTGGCCAACATAGTGAACCCATCTCTACTAAGAATACTAAAAACAACATTAGCTGGGTGTGGTGGTGGGCACCCCTAATCCTAGCTACTTGGGAGGCTGCGGCAGAATAATTGCTTAAACCCAAGAGGTGGAGGTTGTAGTGAGCCGAGATCACACCACTGCACTCCAGCCTGGGCAGCAGAGTGAGACTCCGTCCCAAAAAATAAATAAATAAATAAATAATAGATGCTGGTGTGAATGTGGGCAAAAGGGAACACTTTTGTACTGCTGGCAGCAATGTTAACTAGTACAATCAGTATGGAAAACAATGTGCAGATTCCTTAAAGAACTAAAAGTATGACTACCATTTGATCCATCAATCTCACTACCGGGTATCTACCCAGAGGAAAAGAAGTCATTATTATATGCAAAAGATACTTGCACACACATGTTTATATCAGCACAATTTGCAATTGCGAATTGTGGAACAAGTGCAAATGCCTGTCAATCAACAAGTGAATAACGAAATTGTGGTTTAGCAGAGACGGGGTTTCACCACGTTGGCCAGGAAGGTCTCCATCTCTTGACCTCATGATCCACCTGCCTCGGCCTCCCAAAGTGCAGGATTTCAGGCGTGAGCCACCGAATTTTTTTAAAAATTGGTGAAGGAGGGATACAGTCCATTGCAGAACACGTGCGTACCATGGACGTGATGCTGCAGCTATCCACAAGCCCCCGGAGAATGCCCACCGTCCCTCCTCCTGCACCCTGGTTCTCTCTCCTGCCTGTGTTCAGCTCCCATCTCTTTCCTCCCCGTCCTCCTGGAATCAAAACCAAGGTGGCCTCAGGAGGACCGAGTCTGATGAGTGGCTCTGGAGCTAGGTTAGGGTCAGGATATGTGCTCAGGTTAAGGGTATGGTTTGGGTTTCCAGGGACCACAGAGGTTTATGGCATTCTATCCATGGGTGAAGCCAGGGTGTGGGGACCAAGGTGAGAATTTGCAGATGTGTGATTAGAGTGCATGCCTCCTTTTTTTTTTTTGAGATGAAGTCTTGTTCGATCGGCCCAGCTGGAGTGCAGTGGCACGATCTCTGCTCACTGCAACCTCCACCTCCTGGGTTCAAGTGATTCTCCTGCCTCAGTCTCTCAAGTAGCTGGAATTACTGGTTTGTGCCACCACATCCCACTAATTTTTGTATTTTCAGTAGAGATGGGGTTTCGCCATGTTGGCCAGGCTGGTCTCAAACTCCTGAGCTCAGGTGATCTGCCCACCTCAGCCTCCCTAAGTGCTGGAATTACACGCGTGGGCCACCGTGCCGGTCATACCTCCTTTTTTTAAAAAAAAGACAGTCTCACTCTGTCACTGAGGCTGGAATGCAGTGGTGTAATCATAGCTCACTGCATCCTCGAACTCCTGGGGTCAAACAATCCTCCTGCCTCAGCCTCCTGAGTAGCTGAAACTACATGTGAATACCGCCCCACTCAGCTAATTTTGTAATTGCTTGTAGAGATGTAGAGACAAGGGTCTTGCTATGTTTCCCAGGCTGGTCTTGAACACCTGACCTCAAGCCCTCCTCCCGCTTCATCCTCCCAAATTGCTGGTAGTAGCAGAGTGAGCCACCTCGCCCAGCCTCCAGACCTTTTTGAATTCCAGAATTGAAAAGCAATTTTGGATCTATAATATGGTTTTCAGAGAACTGCTGAGGGACCTGGTAAGAAGCAACAGTGGGGGGAGGGAAGCTTGAAGTAACACTTACTAGAAGAAGACAAAGAAATCCTAAGCAGGGCATGGTGGTTTACACCTGTAATCCCAGCACTTTGGGAGGCTGAGGTGGGCAGATCACTTGAGGTCAGGTGTTCAAGACCAGCCTGGCCAACATGGTGAAACCCCATCTCTATACTAAAAATACAAAAATAAGCCAGATGTGGTGACGCATACCTGTAGTCCCAGCTACTTGGGGGGCTGAGGCAGGAGAATTGCTTGAACTCAGGAGGTGGAGGTTGGAGTGAGCTGAGATCGTGCCGCTGCACTCCAGCCTCAGCAACAGAGTGAGACTCTGTCTCAAAAAATAAAATAAAAATAATAAAATAAATAAATAATAAAAACATAAAAATCTGCCTAGAGGCCAGGTGTGGTGGGTCACGCTGGCAATTCCAGCATTTTGGGAGGCCAAGGCAGGGGGATCACTTGAATCTAGGAGTTGGAGACCAGCCTAGGCAACATGGCAAAACCTCATCTCTACAAAAATAATGCAAAAGTTAGCCAGGCATGGTGGCAGTCACCCATAGGTCCAGCTACTCAGGAGGCTGAAGTGGGAGATGGCTTGAGCCCAGGAAGCAGAGGTTACAGTGAGCTGAGATCTGGCCACTGCACTCCAACCCGGGCAAGAGAGCAGGACTCCATCTCAAAAATAAATAAATACATAATAAAATAAAAATAAATAAAGTATATTTTTTAAACGCCTAGAACATTCTGTTCTTCATCGCAAGTCCTGTCCTCTAGAGAAATTACTTTACCAGCACCTAACTGGCCTGGGGAAAAGAAAATATCCAGCCCCACCCCCTTCCTTCCACAACTGGATAAGAGAAATACCTAGGCCAGCTCCGCAGCCTTCCTGTGGAACCTAAAGGGCAGTGGGGATGGAACTGAGAGAAACGTGTGGAAGTTACAACCGTGGGACTTGGGCTCCCTAAAGCCTGAGACCTGGTCTGGCTTGGTGGCTTGTGAATTACAGGCACTATTTTGTACAGCAGATCTCTAGAATTTATTTGCCTTATGTAACAGAAACTGCACTCATTCAAGAACAAGTCTCTATTTCCTCTCCTCCCAGCCCCTGGCAACCAACATGCCATTCTCTGCTTCTGTGAGTTTGACTCTTTTTTTTTTTTGAGAGAGAGAGAGTCTCACTCTATTACCCAGGCTGGAGTGCAGTGGTGCAATCTTGGCTCACTGCACCTCCACCTCCCATATTCAAGCAATTCTCCTGCCGCAGTCTCCCAGGTAGCCGAGACTACAGGTGTGCCCCACCACAACTGGCTAATTTTTGTATTTTTAGTAGAGACAGGGTTTCGTCATGTTGGCCAGGGTGGTCTCTAACTCCAGGCCTCATGTGATCCACCCACCTTGGCCTTTCAAAGTGCTAGGATTACAGGAGTGAGTCATGGCACCCAGTCAGAGTTTGATTATTTTAGATACTTTATATAGGTGGGATTTTAAAGAATTGGCTTATTTCACTTAGCATAATGTCCCCAAATTCAATCATGGTGTTGCTGATGACAGGATCTCATTTTTAAGGCTGAATAATTTTCCATTGTGTGTATGTATCATATTTTCCTTATCCATTCATGTGCTAATAGACATTTTTTTTTCTTGCTTTTTTAAAATAATTTCACCATCTAGGCGGAGCACGGTGGCTCATCCCTGTAATCCTAGCATTTTGGGAGGTCGAGGCAGTGGATCACCTGAAGTCAGGAGTTCAAGACCAGCCTGACCAACATGGCAAAACCCCATCTCTACTAAAAACACAAAAATTAGCCAGGCATGGGGGCAGGCGCCTGTAGTCCCAGCTACTTGGGAGGCTGAGGCAGGAGAATCGCTTGAACCCTGGAGGCGGAGGTTGCAGTGAACTGAGATTGTGCCATTGCACTCAGCCTGGGTGACAGTGCAAGACTCCATCTCAAAATAATAATAGTAATTATTATTATTATTATTAATTTTCACCATCTATTAGACTGGGCAACATGGCAAGACCCCATCTATACAAACAATTAAAAAAAAAAATTAGCTGGGTGTGGTGGTGCCTGCCTTGCAGACCCAGCTATGCGGGAGTCTGAGCCAGGAGAATCACTTGAGCCTGGAGGGTGGAGGCTACAGTGAGCCATGATGGCGCCACTGCACTCCAGCCTGGGCGGCAGAGTGAGACCCTGTCTTCAAAAAAATAAATAACAAAATAAAATAATTTCATCATTTGCCTGGTGCGTTGGCTCATGCCTGCAATCCCAGCACTTTGGGAAGCCAAGGCGGGAGGATCATGAGGTCAGGAGTTTGAGACCCGCCTGGCCAACATAGTAAAACCTCATCTCCACTAAAAATACAACAAACTAGCCGGGTGTGGTGGTAGGCACCTGTAATCCCAGCTACTTGGGAGGCTGAGGCAGGAGAATCCCTTGAACCCAGGAGGTGGAGGTTGCAGTGAGCTGAGATTCCGCCACTGAACTCCAACCTGGGCTACAGAGTGAGACTCTGTCTCAAATAATAATAATTTCATTATTTATGCCATCTTTTGTTTTTTTTTTTTTTTTCCTGGGGTTTTTTTTTTTTTTTTTTTTTTTTTTTTTGACACAGGGTCTCACTCTGTCACCCAGGCTGGAGTGCTCTGGCACAATCATAACTCACTATAGCCTCAGTCTCCAGAGTAGCTGGGATTACAGGTGCACACTACCATGCCCGGCTAATTTTTTGTATTTTTAAATAGAAGTGGCATTTCACCATGTTGCCCAGGCTGGTGTCAAACTCCTGGGCTCAAGGGATCCACCCACCTTGGCTTCCCAAAGTGCTGGGACTACAGACGTGAGTCACAGCATCTGACCTGTTTTGCCTCTTAAATTTTACATGCATGGTTTGGGGGAGGGGTGCTAGGGATAAAAAACAACACGTCAGCCTCCCAAAGTGCTGTGATTACAGGCTTGCGCCACTGTGCCCAGCCTAGACGTTGAAATTAATTTAAAAGAGCAAGGAAAAAATGTCCATTAGCACATGAACCAGATAAGGAACATGTGATATATACACACAATGGAATATTATTCAGCCTTAAAAATAAGGAGATCCTGTCATTTGAAACACCATGATTGAACTGGGGGATGTTATGCTAAGTGAAATAAGCCAATTCTATAAAATCCCACCTATATAAGGTATCTAAAATAATCAGTCAGGTGCAATGTACATTACTTGGGTAACAGGTGCACTAAAATCTCAGAAATAAAAATGTCAAAGTCTATTGAAATAAAAAATTCAAAATATTCAAAGTGAAAGAATTGCATGCATGGAGTCATATTGTGTACATGCTTTCATCTGTTAGGCCTTGGTCTCGCCATTATGTTCATGAGATTCATACATGTTGTTGCATGTAGCGGTGGTTTCTTCTTTCTTATTCCACGGTAAGGATATGCTACAATAGCTAGGCACGGTGGTTCACGCCTGTCATCCCAGCATTTCGGGAGGCCGAGGCCGCCAGATCCACCTGAGGTCAGGAGCTTGAGACCAGCCTGGCCAGCATGGCAAAACCCCATCTCTACCAAAAATACAAAATATTAGCCGGGTGTGGTGGCATGCACCTCTAATTCCAGTTACTCAGGAGGCTGAGGTGGGAGAATCGCTTGAACCCAGGAGGCGGAGGTTGTCACTGCATTCCAGCCTGGGCAATACAGCAAGACCCTGTCTCAAAAAAGCAAATTATAAAAAAGAATACTGGGTGCAGTGGTTCACAACCTGTAATCCCAGCACTTTGGGAAGCTGAGGGAGGAGGATAGATTGAGCCCAGGAGTTCAAAACCAACCTGGGCAACATGCGGAAACCCTGTCTCTACAAAAAAATATGTAAGTTATCCAGGCGTGGTGACACACACCTGGTCCGAGATACTCAGGATGCTAAGCTGAGAGGATTGCTTGAGCCCAAGAGTTCAAGGCTGCAGTGAGCCGTGAGTGTGCCACTGCACTCCAGACTGGGCAACACAGCGAGACCCCATTTCTAAAACAAACAAAAAGACGATGAGGAGGAGGAGAGAGATGAAGAGATGAAGAGGAAGAAAATATTAATGGAGCTCAACCTTCCTTTTCCTTG
>NW_022437028.1:4026504-4035623 GCF_009761245.1 Sapajus apella
GACAGAGTCTCACTCTGTCACCCAGACTGGAGTGCAGTGGTGTGATCCCGGCTCACTGCAACTTCTGCCACCCAGGTTCAAGTGATTCTCCTCCCTCAGCCTCCCAAGTAGCTGGGATTACAGGTGTGTGCCACCACGCCCAGGTAATATTTGTATTTTTAGTAGAGACAAAGTTTCACCATCTTGGCCAGGCTGGTCTCGAAGTCCTGATCTCATGATCCACCCTCCTCGGCTTCCCAAAGTGCTAGGATTACAGGCACGAGTCACCACGCACAGCCATTTTTTTTTTTTTTTTTTTTTTTAAGATAGAGTCTCATTCTGTTGTTCAACCAGGCTGGAGTTCAGTGGTGCCGTCACAGCTCACTGCAGCCTTAAACTCTGGGGCTCGAGTGATCCTCCAGTATCAGCCTCCCGAGTAGCTAGGACCATAGGCACATGTCACCATGCCCAGCTAATTTTAAAAACTTTTTGTAGAGACAGGGTCTCTGATACTGCCCAGCCTGGTTTCACACTCCTGGACTCCCATGATCCTCCTGCTTCAGCCTTCCAAGTAGCTGGGACCACAGGCATGCACCACCGTGCCTGGCTAACTTTTATATTTTGTAGAGATGGGGGGTCTTGCTATGTTGCCCAGGCTGGTCTCAAACTCCTGGGCTCAAGCAGTCCTCCCTCTTCAGCCTCTCAAAGTGCTGCAATTACAGGCATGACCCACTGCACCCAGACTAACAGTTTTTGTGTGTTGTTTGTTTTGAGACAGAGCCTTGCTGTGTTGCCCAGGCTGGAGTGCAGCGGCATGATCTCGGCTCACTGTAACCTCTACCTCCCAGGTTCAAGTGATTCTCTCAGCCTCCCAACTAGCTGAGAGTACAGGTACATGCCACCATGCCCAGCTAATTTTTGTATTTTTAATAGAGACAGCGTTTTACCGTGTTGGCCAGGCTGGTCTCAAACTCCTGACCTCATGTAATCCGCCCACCTCAGCCTCCCAAAGTGCTGGGATTACAGGTGTGAGCCACTGCACCCAGCCAGATCTTATTTGGAAATGGTATTCTGCGTTGTAATTTTCATTCTGTTTTATTTTTGCATTTTCTTTTTATGACACGTCTAGGATTTGCTTTAAAACATCCCAGCCAAGAGAGGAGGTAAAGGGTAGAACAGTTTGGAGTGCACTGGCAAAATCCTGATTGCTATTAAGGCAGGGCAATGGGTCCGTGGGGGTTCACTATACTCCTCTCTCCACTTTTACAAATGTTTAAAAATGTTTGTTGTCAAAAGTTCCTTGGTTTTCCTTATGTTTCTTCAGAGAGGAAAAAAGATATTCAGTTTTATATCTTAAGATATACCAGGTACTTTGTTAGAATATAACTAAATGTGTATGTGGCTGGGCACCAGGGCTAACATCTGTAATACCAGCACTTTGGGAGGTCAAGACAGGTGGATCACCTGAGGTCAGGAATTTGAGACCCAGCCTGGCCAACATGATAAAACCCCATCTCTATTAAAAATACAAAAAAATTAGCTGGGCGTGGTGGTGTGCACCTGTAGTCCCAGCTATTCGGGAGGCTGAGGAAGGAGAATCACTTTCACCTGGGAGGTGGAGCTTGCAGTGAGCTGAGATCACGCCACTGCACTCCAGCCTGGGTGAAAGAGCAAGACTCCATCTCAAAAAAGAGAGAGAGAGAGAGATGTGCCTTGGTACCAGTTGGTTTAAGACTGCTGTGGGTTGAACTGTGTCATCCCAAAATTCACATCTTGAAGTCCTAACTCCCGAAACCTCAGAACGTGGCTGGGCTTGGAGACAGGGTCTTTAAGGAGGTGACTGTGTGAAAATGCATTGTCAAAGTGGGCTCTAATTCAATATGACCAGTCCTTATGTTAATAAGAAGAGGAAATGTACACAGAGGGAAGAGCATGTGAACTCACCGGGAGAAGACAGCCACCGATGAGGCAAGGAGAGAAGCGTCAGAAGGAACTTGATCGGCCAGCCCCTTAATCTCACACTTGTAGCCTCCAGAATTGTGAGGGAATAACATTGTTTAAACCTAGGTGTGGTGGCTCACACCTATAATCCCAGCACCTTGGGAGGCTAAAGCAGGCGGATCACGTGAGGTCAGGTGTTTGAGACCAGCCTGGCCAACATGGTGAAACCCCAACTCTACTAAAAATATACAACTTAGCCAGGCGTGCTGGTGGGCACCTGTAATCCCAGCTAGGTAGGAGACCAAGGCATGAGAATCGCTTGAACCCGGGAGGTAGAGGCAGAGGTGAGCTGAGATCACACCACTGTACTCCAAGCTGGGTGACAGAGCAAGACTGTATCTAAAAAAAGAAAAAGAAAAAGAGCAGGACTAGTTTATCACAAGGCAAAACAATACGACAAACCCTACTTAAATGATTTCACCTGGTTTCAACTACTGTCAGCTGGTTGGATCCAGTTTCAGCAGGCTTCAAATGATTTCATCCAGTTTCAGCCAGGTTAATCCAGTTTCAGCTGGTTGTGAACAGTTTGTGGTCCATTCCAATCAGTTTCAGGTGGTTTCAGCTAAGGTCATCGACGTCCACGGGCTCCAACTGGTTTAACTCCTGTTTCAACTGGATTCAGCTGGTTTCCACTCTCCTTAAGGCTGTGCTGTCCAATTCAATAGCTCCTAGCCACATGTAACTCTTTAAATTTAAATTGATTAAAATTAAAGGAAGGCTGAGTCCAGTGGCTCATGCCCGTAATCCCAGCACTTTGGGAGGCCGATGCGGGAGGATCACTTAAAGTCAGGAGTTCGAGACCAGCCTGGCCACCATGTTGAAACCCTGTTTCTACTTAAAATGCAAAAAACATTAGCCAGGCATGGTGGAGTGTCCCTGTAGTCTCAGCTACTCGGGAGGCTGAGGCAGGAGAGCGGCTTGAACCTGGAAGGTGGAGGTTGCAGTGAGCCGAGATCGCACCACCACACTCCAGCCTGGAGTGCAACAGAGCAAGACTCTGTCTTAAATAAATAGATAAAATGAAATATAAATTTCATTCCTAGTGTTATAGACAGAATGCTTGTGGACCCTCCAGAACTCATATGTCAAAATCCTAACTCCCAATGTGATGGTATTTGAAGGTGAGAAGTTTGGGATGTGATTACATTTAGATGAGGTTGTAAAGGTGAAACTCACTTAATGGGATTAGCATCCTCACCAGCAGAGTCATCACAGAGCTTGCTTCCTCTCTCCCTGTCTTGGTCCACTCCAGCATTACCATAAAGAAAAACCTGAGACTGGGTAATTTATAAAGAAAAGAGGGGTTTGGTTTTGTTTCGTTTTGTTTTTTGAGATGGAGTTTCACTCTTGTCACCCAGACTGGAGTGCAATGGCAAGATCTTGGCTCTCCGCAACTTCCACCTCCTGACTTCAAGCCATTCTCCTGCCTCAGCCTTCTGAGTAGCTGTGATTACAGGCACCCACCACCATGCCCAGCACCTTTTTTTTTTTTGAGATGGAGTCTCTCTCTGTTGCCCAGGCTGGAGTGCAGTGGTGAGATCTCAGCTCACCACAACCCCTGCCTCTGTGGTTCAAGCAATTCTCCTGCCTCAGCCTCCTGAGTAGCAGGGATTACAGGTGCCCGCCACCACACCTAGCTAATTTTTTTGTATTTTTAATAGAGACAGGTTTTACCGTGTTGCCCAGCCTGGTCTCGACCTCCTGACCTCAGGTGATCCACCCACCTTGGCCTCCCAAAGTGCTGAGATTGCAGGCTTGAGCCACCACTCCCAGCCAAGAAAAGAGTTTTAATTGGCTCACAGTTCCACAGGCTGTACAGGATGCATGATTCGGACATCTGCTCAGCTTCTGGGGAGGTCTCAGGAAACTTACAGTTATGGTGGAAGGGGAAGCACACACATCTCACGTGTCCAGAGCAGGAGGAAGAGAGGGGGCGGGGAGGTGCTACTCACTTTCACACAAGCAGAGAGGGACAACCTTCTATCATGAGAAAGCACCAAGGGGGTGGTGCTAACCCATTCATGAGAAATCCGACCCATGGATTTAATCACCTCCCACCAGGCCCCATCTCCAACACTGGGGATTAGAATTTGACGTGAGGCCTTTTTTTATTTTTTATTATTTATTTATTTATTTTTGAGACAAAGTTTCACTCTTGCCCAGGCTGGAGTGCAGTGGCCCACTCTCGGCTCACTGCAACCTCTGCCTCCCAGGTTCAAGCGATTCTCATGCCTCAGCCTCCCTAGCTGGGATTACAGGCACCCGCCACTATGTCCAGCTAATTTTTTGTATTTTTAGTAGAGACAGGGTTTCACCATGTTGTCCAGGCTGGTCTCAAACCCCTGACCTCGTGATTCACCCATCTTGGCCTCCCAAAGTGCTGGGATTACAGATGTGAGCCACTGAGCCTGGCTATTTATTTATTTATTTATTTATTTATTTTTGAGATGCAGTTTCACTCCGTGACCCACGCTGGAGTGCAGCTGTACAATCTCAGCTCACTACAACCTCCACTTCCCAGGTTCAAGCAATTCTCCTGCCTCAGCCTCCTGAGTAGCTGGGATTACAGGCGCCCACCACCACACCCAGCTAATTTTTGTGTTTTTAGTAGAGACGGGGTTTCACCTTGTGCCCTGGGCTAGTCTCGAACTCCTGACCTCAGATGATCCGCCCACCTCGGCCTCCCAAAGTGCTGTGATTACAAGCGTGAGCCACCATGCCCAGCCTGGACATGAGATTTAAGCAGGGGACACAGAGCCAAGCTGTATCACTCGCCACCATGTGAAGGTACAGGGAGAAGACAGCTGTCCACAAAGTAGGAAGTGGGCTCTCACCAGACACCAATCTGCTTGTTCCTCAATCTTGGAATTGTGAGAAAGAAATGTGTGTTGTTTAAACCACCCAGCCTCTGGTTTTCTGTCATAGAAGCCCAAATAGACTAAGATGCTCAGTCACAATTTTAGTGCCCAACAAGGCCAGAACCGCGTGTTCAAGTGGCCAGTATATTGGATGGCACATTCATAAAACATTTCCATCACCACAGATGGTCCTTCTGGGCAGCTGTGCTCTCAGAAGGAGTTCAGATGTAGAGATGGTGGCAGCAAAAGTCTCTCAGAGTCAGATGAGAGGCAGAAAGACGAAGAAGTCTGTTATTAACATCAGGAATGATCATTGTTAGTTTTCTTTCTTTTTTTTTTTTTTTGAGACAGAGTTTTATTCTTGTTGCCCAGGCTGGAGTGCAATGGCACAATCTCAGCTCACTGCAAACTCCACCCCTCGGGTTCAAGTGATTCTCCTGCCTCAGCTTCCTGAGTAGCTGGGACTACAGGCGCCCACAGCCCCACCCAGCTAATTTTTGCATTATTAGTAGAGACGGGGTTTCACCATGCTGGCCAGGCTGGTCTTGAACTCCTGACCTCAGGTGATCTGCCCGCCTCAACTCCCAAAGTGCTGAGATTACAGGCATGAGGCACTGCACCTGGTCCATTGTCACTTTTTACTGAGCACCTGCTATCTACCAGAGAGTGTCAAATGTGTTTAAAACGTTATCACTATCCCTTCCAACAACTCTGTAGGATGGGCATTATCACCCGTATTTACACACAAGGAAAATTAGGGTTTTTCCTTTTTTATTTGTTTGATGGGTTTTGGTTTTTGTTACTGAGACAGGGTCATACTCTGTCTCCCAGGCTGGAGGGCAGTGGCACCCCCCACAGCTCACTGCGGCCTCAACCTCCCAGGCGCGAGTCATGCCCCCAAGTAGCTGGGACTGCAGGCGTGCACCACCATGCCTAGCTTTTTTTTTCTAGTGGAGTCTCCCTCTGTTGCCAGGCTGGAGGGCAGTGGCACGCTCAGCTCACTGCAACCTCCACCTCCTGGGTTCAAATGATTCTCCTGCCTCAGCCTCCAGAGTAGTTGGGACTACAGGTGCGTGCCACCATGCCCAGCTAATTTTTGTATTTAGTAGGGACTTGGTTTCACCACCTTGGCCAGGCTGGTCTTGAACTACTGACCTCGTGTTCCACCCACCTCAGTCTCCCAAAGTGCTAGGATTACAGACGTGAGCCCCTGAGCCTGGCCTTTTTATTCCTCTTCTTTTTTTTTTTGAGATAGAGTCTCACTTTGTCACCCAGACTGGAGTACAGTGGTGGCATCTCAGCTCAGTGCAACCTCTGCCTCCTGGGTTCAAGTGATTCTCCTGCCTCAGCCTCCCAAGTAGCTAGGATTACAGGTGTGCACCACCACCATGCCCGACAATTTTTTTTTTTTTTAAAGCAGAGACAAGGTTTCACCATTTGCCATTTGGCTAGGATGGTCTCAGTCTCCTGATCTCATGATCCACCCGCCTCAGCCTCCCAAAGTGTTGGGACTACAGGCATGAGCCATTGAGCCCAGCCCTTTGTTTTTTTGTAAGAAAAGGGTCTCAACATAGTGGGGCCTCACTGTGTTGCCCAGGCTGGTCTCAAACTCCTGTTCTCAAACAATCCTCCTCCTCGGCCTCCCAAAGTGCTGAGGTTACAGGCGTGAGCCACTGCACCTAGGTAGGAAACAGTGTTTTCGGTGGTAGAGGCTCCTAGCAAGTGGCCAAAAGAAAGAGTTCTGGGTTCAGGGGCTGGCAGGAATTTAGCAAGACACCAGGGTCCCAGCCATACTGGCTGGGTCTCAGGGAAGAGCCACCACTGCAGTGGGGACCTGGAGAATGAGGGGAAACCGAGGCAGCAGCTGCACCACAGGTTGGTGGTACCTGATAAGGGAAGGAGAGGCCTTACATAAGTAGGCCCACAGGTGCCCAGGACTCCCCAAACCCACTGCGTACCAGGTCTAAAGCCATGAAACCAGTACCAGCACCAACCACTTAAGGAGCTGAGATGGCCAACCCACTCTCTGCCCTGGCTGGGACTGGCCCCCACATCCCCAATGGGGAGGCCTCAATGATCCCAGTTGCCAAGGGCCCAGAAACACTGGCAACAGCAGAATGGCCAAAGTGAAGGGGAACCCTTGAGACCCTAGAGCAGCAATGCCTGATGCCCCACCACCAGCCACCAGCTGTTCCTGGCCTTCTACCATGCTTCCTAGTTGGTTTGCAAATTGCCTGGGGCAAAAAGCCTTCTGGGAGAAGAGTAGAAAGGGAACCCAGGTTCCATGGGCCTCAGGATTCCTAAAGTGGGAGGCTCCTCTCTGATGATGGAGCCACCCTGCTCTGCACAGGAAGCCCCTAACCTCAGGATATGCTGAATCTTGTCACCCAGAGGAATCAAGAGGCTGGGCGGTGGCCAGGCATGGTGGCTCATGTCTGTAATCCCAGCACTTTGGGAGGCTGAAGCAGGTGGATCACCCAAGTTCAGGAGTAGAAGACCAGCCTGGCCAACATGGCGAAACCCCGTCTCTACGGTTGGAAACAGATACTTGGTGCCACAGAGAAAAATCAGCACTGAGACAAAGGATCTCACAGCAAGGCAATTTTACGTTCTGCAGAAAGGGTGCTCCCATTAGCCATCTTGCCACAAGAGTACAACGAACAAAGGAAAAGCAGAGATATTTATCCCTTGTGCATTTGGAGTCGTCCTTACTGCTGTGTCTGATCTCCGTAGATTGGAGCCAGACCTCACAATCTAAAACTGAACCTGATTGGCTAAAACTTTCTTGAATATTTAAAGACAATGGAGAACAAAAGGAAAAGAGGAAGTCCAAATATGGAAGGGACAGGAAGTTGCTTGTGAAAGGACTTAGAAAAGTAACAGCATAAATATCTTGTTTACAGTACAAGGACATAGAATGTACTACGTGCCTGTGAGCCTGTCTAACAGCTGCATAGGGTAGGGCTTAGCAAAGAGTTATAAGCAAAAAGGAAGAAGGCTTTGAAGAAAGTCTTTAAAACAATTATTTCTAACATGATTTATTCTTTAACAAGAAAGGAAACTTTGAAGAGGAACTTTTCTAATTCCTACATCTACTAAAAATAGAAGAATTAGCTGGGTATGGTGGTGGGCAGACATATTCATATGTCTGTAATTCCAGCTGTAATCTCAGCTACTCCAGAGGCTGAGGCAGGAGAATCGCTTGAACCTGGGAGGTGGGGTTGCAGTGAGCTGAGATGGCACCACCGCACTCCAGCCTGGGACACTGAGCAAGACTCCATCTCAAAAAAAAAAAAAGAGGATGTGTAGCAAAGAATAGAAAGATTCCCCAGTTCAGCCTTCGGAAGTTCGGAGGTACCAACCATCTGTGAGCAGAACTCCAAGACCAACTGGGCTCTCTCTCCAGGAGCATTCCCTTTCCCACAGGGGCTGGGGAGATGGGGTCGAGGGCAGCCCACTTGGACTGGCCCTCACTGTTCTCCGGGGCCCTGGGAAGCCATGCAGAGGCAGAAGTCTTTTATGTGCCAGACGAGACTGCTGTCAAGGGTTTGCAAATCTGCTTGAGGTGTGACATATCTGTTTTTAGAAAAAGAACATCACATCAGCAGGAGCCGGTGGCCAGAGCTGGGGGGAAGGGGGGATCCAGTTCGTTTCCCATTATCTAGGGCACATGTGCACAGCACCGAGGACCGCTCCAGCCCCTCCCCAGCTTTCAGAGGCCCCTGCTCCCACCCGCCCTTGGCTCTGCTATCGGGCAGATGGCATTATCTCTGCTTTGCAACTGATGAAACAGGAACTGTGACTTCTGGGCTAGGTGGAGAGGGTACTTTACGCTGCCGTTCTGGGACCAGGTGAGACATTCAATCATGAGCATCTGCAGCTCTTGCCTGAGTCTCTGACTTCCCAGAACAGAGCAGAAGCAAGTGCTGGGGAACGAAGGCCCCCCTCCCGCAGGGTCTGCCCTTAGCCAATGACTGATGAGAATGGGTATAGAAGCAGCGCAGTAATGTCATCCCACACAGGGGGGACACCCATGGGCTTCCACATTCTGCACTGCCTCCCAGAGGTCCCCACCAGGTTTAAGCTCAATTGGCCACACTGGTAACTTGCTTGATAACACCCATTTCTTTTTTCTTTTCTTTTTTTTTTTTTTTAGATGGAGTTTCGCTCTTGTTGCCCAGGCTGGAATGTAGTGGCGCCATCTTGGCTCACTGCAACCTCCGCCTCCCAGGTTCAAGCGATTCTCCTACCTCAGCCTCCTGAGTAGCTGGGATTACAGGC
>NW_022437028.1:4035723-4070449 GCF_009761245.1 Sapajus apella
GTTTCTTTTCTTTCTTGAGGCAGAGTCTTGCTCTGTCCAACAGGCTGGAGTGCAATGGTGCATCTCAGCTCACTGCAACCTCTGCCTCCCAGGTTCAAGCGATCCTCCCACCTCAGCCTCCCAAGTGGCTGGGACTACAGGTGCACACAACCACGCCTGGCTAATTTTTGTGTTTTGGGTAGAGATGGTGTTTCGCTATGTTGCCCAAGCTGGTCTCAAGTGATCCTCCTAGGCTCAAGCAATCCTCTGGTCTCAGCCTCCCAAAGTTCTGGGTTTATAGACCTGAACCATTGCGCCCCGCTAACACCCCTTTCTTGGCAGCCTTTCTGTCCATATCCGGCCCCTCTACTCCCCTACCTGGGTTTCTGGAATGACTTGCACTTAAATCCTAGGAGGAAACTTAAACTAAGCAGAAGGAAAGAGGAGAAAACTCAGAAATGGCGTGGCACCAGCAGCTTCCCCTTTGTCTGGCCTGGAGTGGAGGTGGTCCAGAGATCCACAGAGCCGGGCTCAAGCAGGACGGAGGTGATGTCCAGGCTGGCCATCGGGGGTGCAGTTCAGTAGCAGAGTCTCCTGGCCTGCTCATAGCTGGGCTGGTGCAGGATTCTCTTCTGGAGAGCCTGTTTAGATGGCAGTAGGACCTGAAGAAATGAAATTGGTGTCCAGCCCTGGGAGACGGGTCTGGCCAGGCTTGCAAAGCTGGGCCCAGACTCAGGACTGAGGTGGAAGCATGGTATTTATCACACAAAAGCCCAGAAGAATGGACTTAACACTCCCAGTGGATCAGAGGAGAGGCCAGCATGGGGTGGAAACGAGATTCTGCAGAGACCAGAAGATTTTGTAGGCTGCAAGATTCTGTAGACAGAGGCTCATGCCTATAATCCCAGCACTTTGGGAGGCTGAGGCAGGTGGATCACTTGAGGCCAGGAGTTCAAGACCAGGCTGGCCAACATGGTGAGGCCCTGTCTCTACTAAAAATGCAAAAATTAGCCAGATGTGGTGGTGTGCACCTGTAACACCTGTAATCCCAGCTACTCAGGAGGCTGAGTCAGGAGGACCACTTGAATCCAGAAGGCGGAGATTACAGTGAGCAGAGGCTGCACCACTGCACTCCAGCCTGGGTAACACAGCAAGACTCTGGGAAAAAAAAAAAAAAAAAAAAGATTCTGCAGCCCTCATCCCCAGGAGGCAGTCCAAAATGGCTCAGGCAAAAAAAGCAGGTGAAATTTGTGTAGGGATCTCTCACCTGGACAAGGATCAGAAAGACAAGAGCTTGCGCCCAAACCTCCCCACCTTCCTAGTGGCA
The DNA here is from genome assembly GCF_009761245.1 of Sapajus apella. Lineage (NCBI taxonomy): Eukaryota > Metazoa > Chordata > Mammalia > Primates > Cebidae > Sapajus > Sapajus apella. The sequence goes on from NW_022437028.1 coordinate 4,037,030, forward strand.
GCTGGACCCTGGACTCCCTCACCACCACCAGCCTGCCCCATGCCGTCCATCACCAGTCAGCTCATGTCCTAAACATCTCTGCATCCATCCTCTCTCTCCACCCTCACTGCTCCCGCACTGGTCCTGGCCACCACAGCTCTCTCAGCCAGGCTGCAATAGCTTCCAGCCTGGATTCCCCACCCCTGCCCTTGAACTTCTCCTGCTGTACAAGGCAGCCAAAAGGATCTGCCAATGTATCGAGTCTTCTCTTGGCCTAGGGCCTTCCAGTGGTTTCCAATTTGCACCCCGCCCAGCCCTTTGTGTCATGCACAATCTCATATTCATAAATCCTGTTTCTATTGCCTGGAGGACTCCCCCAGCCCCACCTTCCTACCTGTTCCTAAATGTCATCTTGCCACACTTCAGATCTCACTGTCACTTTTGAGAGAAACCTTAGCCAGACATGGTAGCAGGTGCCTGTAGTCCCAGGTACTCAGAAGACTGAGGAGAAAGAGTCTCTTGAAGTCAGGAGTTGGGAGCTGGGTGAGCTAGGATTGCACCACTGCACTCCAGCCTGGACAACAGAGCAAGACCCTGTCTCTAGGGCAGAAGCAGTGGCTCATGCCTGTAATCCCAGCATTTTGAGAGGCTGAGGCAGGCAGATCGCCTGAGGTCAGAAGTTCTAGACCAGCCTGGCCCACATGGTGAAACCCCATTTCTACTGAAAATACAAAATTAGTCGGGCATGGTGGCATGCATCTATAATCCCAGCTACTTGGGTGGCTGAGGCAGGAGAATCGCTTGAACCAGGGAGGCAGAGGTTGTAGTGAGCCAAGATCGCACCACTGCACTCCAGCCTAGACAATGGAGCAACACTCTGCCTCAAAAAGAGAGAGAGAGAGAGAGAAACCCTGCATGGACCCCCATTCAGATGCCTGTTCTGTTACCAGAAGTGTCCAGACCAACACAGGAGCGCCAGGAGCCAAAGATGAAATTCACAAAAGAGCAATTATGAGAAATGGGGGAGAGATGGAGGGACTGCAACATAGGTGTGATGGAGGTTTTAGAAAAACAGGAAGCAGGAAATCACAGAGAAGCAATATGTGATCGACAATCAATTAGAATTTTCAAAACTAGGCTGGGCGTGGTAGCCCATGCCTGTAATCCCAGCACATCGGGAGGCTTAGGCAGGTGGATCACTTGAAGTCAGGGGTTCCAGACCAGGCTGGTCAACATGGTGAAACCCATCTCTACTAAAAATACAAAAATAAGCCAGGCATGTTAGCCATGCCTATCATCCCAGCTACTGGAGAGGCTGAGGTGGGAGGGATTGCTTGAACCCTGGAGGCAGAGGTTGCAGTGAGCCGAGATCTTGCCACTGCACTCCAGCCTGGGCAGCAACAGAACAAGACTCTATCTCAAAATAAAAAAAAAAAAAAAAAAAAAAAAAAAAAAAAGAACTAAAGAGACGTATACAAGTCCTCAAATCAAAAACATACTCCAAGAAAAAACAGCATAAATTAATATGTCTATTTAGGGTTCTATCATTATTAAACCACTTAAAATCAAGGATAAAGAGAACATTTTTTTTTTTAAGATAGGGTCTCACTATCACCCAGGGTGGAGTGCAGTGGTGCAATCATAGCTCACTGTAGCCTTGAACTCCTGGGTTCAAGTGATTCTCCCATCTCAGCCTCCCAAGTAACTGGGACTACAAGCAGGCACCATAATGCCTGACTAATATTTGTATCTTTTGTAGAGGTGGGGTCTTGCTACATTGCCCAGGATGGAAATCTTAAAAGGTTTTAGGCCAGGCACAGTGGCTCATGCCTATAATCCCAGCCCTTTGGGAGGATGAAGGATGACCTCTGTTGAGAGGTCAGGAGTTTGAGACCAGCCTGGCTAACATGGTGAAACCCTGATGAAAAAAAAAAAAAAACTTAGCCGGGTGTGGTGGCGGGCGCCTGTAATCCCAGCTACTTGGGAGGCTGAGGCAGGAGAATCTCTTGAACCTGGTAGGCGAAGGTTACAGTGAGCTGAGATTACCCCACTGCACTCCAGCCTGAGCAACAATCTGTCTCAAAAAGAAAGAAAAGAAATGTAACACAATTCAAAAAAAAGTAAAACAGGCAAAGAATATGAACCATCAATTCACAGAAAGGACAACAAGAAAAACCTAAATGACCAACAAACATTTGAATAGATGCTCAACCACACTGATAATTAGAGAAATGGTAAAAATAAAACAGCAACAAGATATCATTTTACACTCATCAGCTAAGCAAAAGCTAAAGTCTGATAATTCCAATGATTGATGGGCATCTAGAAAAAGGAAAATCTGGCCAGGTGCCGTGGCTCATGCCTGTAATCCCAGCACTTTGGGAGGCCAAGTTGGGCAGATCATGAGGTCAAGAGATTGAGACCATCCTGGCCAACATGGTAAACACCTACCTCTACTAAAATACAAAAATTAGCTGGACATGGTGGTGCGTGCCTGTAGTCCCAGCTACTCGGGAGGCTGAGGCACAAGAATTGTTTGACCCAGGAGGCAGAGGTTGTAGTGAGCCAAGATCGTGCCACTGCGCTCCAGCCTGGTTCCTGGGGACAGAGCAAGACTGTGTCTCAAAAAAAAAAAAAAGAAAAGAAAAGAAAAAGAGAAAAAGAAAAAAAAGAGAGAAAGGAAATTCTGACACGTGCTGGCTGAGTGTCAGTTGGTATAAGCCTTGGACAGCAAAGCGTCTCTCCCCGCTAGCCCCAACCATTCCACTCACTATTCTAGGTAAATATCTTATCTTGCAGAGAGATCCCAGCACTGGTGCTATAGAACACATTTACAGGAATGTTTATTGCAATGTTGTTTAAAACCAGAGGAAAAAAACAGAAACAAAGTAAATGTTCACCAACAGGAGAATGGATAAAGTATAATGTGTAATGGAATACGTTGTAGCAGTTAAAATAAATAAAGAAAAGCTACATGTATCATTAGAGCCTACATACTATCAACCTGGGCAAACCTCAAAAATCATTAGTAATGAGCAAAAGAAACAGGTTGCAGAAGGATGGGAACAATATGATACTAGTTATATACAACGTTTATGGTTCGACTTTTCCAGTCTTGTTTATGGAGTTACAATTTGCATACAGTGAAACGGACTCATCTTTGTGTACAGTTTTGTGAGTCTGGGTGAAAGCATACCCTTAGGCAGACATCATCACAGTCAAGATACAAAAACGGCTCCATCATTCCCCAAAATTGCACAGGGCCCTGCTGTGGTCAAATCTTTCTCCCACCCCCCATCTCCTGTAATCACGATTCATGTATGTTGTTGAGTATCTCAATAGGTTTAGCTGCTGAATAGAAGTCTGCTGTACGGATGTACCAATTTATTTATCCATTCTCTAGTTCAAGTGCATTTGAGTTGTTTGTAGTTTGGGGCAATTATAAATAAACCGACTGTAAATATTTGTGACCTGAGTTTTGTGTGAATACAAGTTTTCATTTCTCCTGGTTAAACTCCTAAAAATGGGATTGCCGGGTCATGTGGTGAGTATATGTTACTTTTATTATTTATTTATTTATTGTTGAGACCAAGTCTCGCTCTGTCACCCAGGCTGGAGTGCAGTGGCACCTTCTCGGCTTGCTGCAATCTCTGCCTCCCAGGTTCAAGATTCTTCTGCCTCAGCCTCCCGAGTAGCTGGGATTACAGGCACATGCCACCTTGCCGGGCTAATTTTTGTATTTTTAGTAGAGACAGGGTTCACCGTGTTGGCTAGGCTGGTCTTGCACTCCTAACCTCAGGTGATTCACCCACCTCGGCCTCCCAAAGTGCTGGAATTACAGGCATAAGCCACCGCACCTGGCCATGTTTTTAATTTTTATGAAATCTAGTTTAGCATATTTTTAATTTATACTTCATGGATATAGAAGCTATATCTAAGAAACTTCTTTCCTAACCTAAGCTCACAAAGATTTTCTCCTGTGTTTCCTTCTGGAAGTATTCGAATTTTGAGGTTTGGATTTAGGTCTAGGTCTAGGATCTATTTTGAAATAATTTTTGTTAAGTTGTGAGGTAGAGGTGGTCAAGGTTCTTTCTTTAAAAAAAATATGCATGACTAGTTGTTTCAATATCATTTGTTGTTGAGACAGAGTCTTCCTCTGTTGCCCAGGCTGAATGGGGTGCAGTGGTGCAATCACAGATCACTGCAGCCTCAGACTCAAGCAATCCTCCCACCTCAGGCTCCTAAGTAGCTGGGACTACAGGCACATACCACCATTCCCAGCTATTATTTATTTATTTATTTATTTATTTTGAGATAAGTTCCTGCTATGTTGCCCAGGCTGGTCTTGAACTCCTGGCCTCAAGCCATCCTCCGTTCTTGGCCTCACCTTGATGGAAGGTGGTCTGAGCCATGTACCTCTTCATTCTGCCACAGTAGGGTTGTACTTTGTGTTGTGTTTTCTTTACTTTTCTTTTTTTGTTTGTTTGTTTTTGAGACGGAGTCTCACTCTTGTCACCTAGACTGGAGTGCAGTGGCGTGATCTCGGCTCACGGCAACCTCCACCTCCCAGGCTCAAGTGATTCTCCTGTCTCAGCCTCCCCAGTAGCTGGGATTACAGGCGCCCACTACCATGTCTGGCTAATTTTTGTATTTTTAGTAGAGACAGGGCTTCACTATGTTGGCCAGGCTGGTCTCAAACTCCTGACCTCAGGTGATCCTCCCACCTCAGCCTCCCAAAGTGCTGGGATTACAGGCGTGAGCCACCGCGCCGGGCTTTATGCTTTGTGTCTTCATCTGCATCTGCCATGAATGAGGAAGAACATCTTTTTATATTTTTGAAGGGAAGTTCTGGAGAGGGTGACCAAATGACTTCAGGCCTTCCTGAGACGCAAGTGAACCCTCTGGAGGAACCTCTAGAGTAGTGGAAGGCCAGGCAGACCCGGATCTAATTTCAGTCTTCCATGCCCTCGCTCTGTGCTCTGAAGGGAGTTACTCAACTTCTCTGAGCCTCAGTTTCCCCCTCATAAAATGAATAGGATTGTGATCAGGGGTGGGGGATAAAAAGGAAGGGAAGGAGATGTCCTGGCTTTAATCTAAACTCTGATCCGTCCAAAGGATTTAAGGACATCTAATCAAATCCAGAGGGCCAGCAAAGTTGTTTCCATGGGTCAGTTTGCAAGAGGGACCCAAGAGCTGGGAAGAGGCTGGGTGCAGTGGCTCATGCCTGCAATCCCAGCACTTTGAGAGGCCAAGGCGGGTGGATCACTTAAGGTCAGGAGTTCAAGACTAGCCTTGGCAACATAGCAAAATCTCTAAAGAAATGAAAAAAACAGCCAGGTGCAGTGGTTCATACCTGTAATCCCAGCACTTTGGGAGGCCGAGGCAGGTAAATCAGGTGATTGAGACACCATCTGGCTGACATGGTGAAATCCCGTCTCTACTAAAAATACAAAAAACAAAAACAAAAAACTAGCCACGCATGGTGGCACGCACCAGTAGTCCCAGCTACTCAGGAGGCTGAGGCAGGGGAATCGCTTGAACCCGGGAGACAGAGCTTGCAGTGAGCCTAGATCAAGCCACTGCACTCCAGCCTGGCAACAGAGCCAGACTCCATCTCAAAAGAAAAAAAAAAAGAAGAAAGAAAATTTTAGAAAACTAGTCGGACACGGTGGTATGTGCCTGTAGTTCCGTCTACTCGGGAGTCTGAGGCAGCAAGATCCCTTGAACCCAGGAATTCAAGGCTGCAGTCAGCTATGATTGCACCACTGTACTCTAGCCTGGGTGACAGAGCAAGACCCTGTCTCAAAAAAAAAAAAAAAAAAGATCTGAGAAGAGCCATTGACAAGATGCCGGGTTCAGTGTGGCCTCCTGAGCCTAGTTCCAGCCTTCTATCTCCTTGGGCCCCGGGCGTGGATGACACCTGACCCGCTCACTCTGTTCGCGAGTTGAACAGTAAACTAAAGGGCTTCATTATCTCATTTGAGAGTTGAGTAAAACACTTTGGAAAGGCGGAGGCATTCACAGCAATCAAGTTCTGAAAGGTTCTCAGTCGCTGGAAGGAATGTCCTCTGATAAACTGCTCTTTTCTCTGAAACGTGGATTACATCTCATGAGCAATTCCAGCAGTGTCCACTGCAGATGTTTTTGGCATCTGCACAAAGGAATTAAAGAGATTAGACTCCTTCCCAAGCGAGAAAAAGCATCTTGCAATGTCCAAAAAGATGTCTTGGGTACAGCTCCCTCTGCCGTGACCTGCCAAGAAATTTTGGAGCTGCTTAGGACGTGGGGTCATTCTCTAGCCCCAGGACACTCCCCCAGGTATCAGTCACCACCTATGCATTGTGAGTAGCTCCACAAACCTTAAATGAACATCACACTGGGGAAGGCCACGCAGCATCTCAGCCCTGCCCTCCCTGGGCTTACCATCCAAACTCAGCCCTGTGTACATTCTACAGGACTCACCTCTGGTTTTCCTGTTCACTGACTCAAATGACCAACCTCTCCCCACCTTCCTGGGGACCAGACATCCAGGGACTTGCATTTTAGTGATCCTGTAATTGAGGAACATTGTATCCAAAATATACCTTCAGAATCTCAGACTCCAATTTCCAGATTTAAAAAAAAATTTTTTTTGAGATGAATTCTCACTCTGTCACCCAGGCTGGAGTGCAGTGGCACACAATCTCAGCTCTCTGCAACCTCTACCCACCAGGGTTCAAGTGATTCTCCTGCTTCAGCCTCCCAAGTAGCTGGGATTATAGGCACCTGCCAACGTGCCTGGCTAATTTTTGTGTTTTTAGTAGAGATGGGGTTTCACCATCTTGGCCAGGCTGGTCTTAAACTCCTGACCTCGTGATCCGCCCACCTTGGCCTCCCAAAGTGCTGGGGTTAGAGGCGAGAGCCACCACACATTGCCAGTTTCCAGATTTTTTTTAATTTTATTTTATTTTTAGAGAAGAGGTCTCACTATGCTGCCCAGGCTGCTCTTGAACTCCTGGTCTCAAGTGATCCACCTGCCTTGCCTCCCGAAGTGCTGAGATTACAGGTATCAGCCACTGCACCCAGCTCTAAAGGCATTCTTTCATGTAATTCCCATGCACACACACAAACAGGCATGCACACTGCGAGACAGGCACCATTATGCCCATTTTACAGATAAGTCAACTGAAGCAGAGAAAGTGGAAGTCACCGCGAAGCATGGAAAAGGATAGAGACCAGATTCAGACAGGGCCCGGCTCTCTGGGATGCAAATGTCTGCCTGTTTTCCAAATGCCACACTCTCCACCATGGCAGGGCCAAATGATGCCTGGTACCTGTGTCTGAGTGTGTGATTTTGCACAGAGAGGCTGGCACCTGGTCCTTGGGGACTCCTGCAAGGCTAGGCAGATCCAGAGCACTGAAGAAGGAAGGCCTTGTTCCCAGGATCAGGGTGACAGCCTGTTTACACTAATCCAGTCTGCTGCACTTTGAGAACCAGTCATCCTTTCCCATCGGGGTGCATGGGAGAGCAGGGAGGGAGGGGGCATCTCCAGCAAAGAATCAGAGAAATCTCCTCTTCCTGAAGCGCTGCGTAAAGTGTGAGAAAGGGAGGTGGCTGAGGCCTGGGCTTTCACAGATCAGGGCCAATGGGACATCCATCCTGTCCGACTCTTCCCTGCTCAAGAACCCTCAGTGACTCCCCATGGCCCCCAATGTTGTTTGTCAAACTCAGGGGAGGCAATGCAAAGTCAGCTCACCTAGAGACTAGCAAAAGATCCAGAAAGAACCTGAGTCCCAGAAGAAGATGCCTGACCAAATAGAGCTAGTCCTCTTTGTTCCTTTTTCTACCCCAAACGTGAGGCGCCCACAGCCTTCACATCCAGCATTCTTCCCTCCCCAGGTTTCTGGATAGGTTGGGGATCTTTGGGCTCTGGGCAGAGTCTCACCCAAGGCTTTAAGCGTTCCCCACAACTTGACTCCAACCCTCAGATTCTCAAATCAAACGACCCGCTGGAGATCCCTCAACAGTTCCTGGCCACCGTTCAGCCTCTTGGTCGTCCTTCCAGATACAGGTCGGGAAACTCACTACATCAGAAGACAGTGCAACACTTGCCTATAGATCCTTGTATCCTCGCGTTCCTTACACATGCAACTCTTTTTTTTTTTTTTTTTTTTTAATGGAATTTTGCTCTTGTTGCCCAGGCTGGAGTGCAATGGTGCCGTCTTGGGTCACTGCAACCTTCGCCTGCCAGGTTCAAGCGATTCTCATGCCTCGGCCTCCTGAGTAGCTGGGATTACAGGCACACACCACAATGCCCAGCCAATTTTAGTACTTTTAGTAGAGACAGGATTTCGCAACGTTGGTCAAGCTGGTCTCGAACTCCTGACCCCAAGTGATCCATCCGCCTCGGCCTCCCAAAGGGCTGAGATTACAGGCGTGAGCCACTGCATCCAGCCTGTAACTCTTCTTCCAGACCTTTGCAAAGTGGGCCCCTTGCAAATGTCCTCACCTCAGACCATCACCTTGGTGTATTGCCTTTGGAGCATGTATATGTCTTTTTTTTTTTTTGAGACAGAGTCTCACTCTGTTACCTAGGTCTGGAGTGCAGTGGTGCAATCACAGCTCACTGCAGCCTCAACCTCCCAGACTCAAGCAATCCTCCCACCGCAGCCTCCTGAGTAGCTGGGACCACAGGCATGGGCCACCAGACCTGACTAATGTATTTAAATTTTTCATAGAGACAAGGTTTCACTCTGTTGTCCAGGCTGGTCTCAAGCAATCCACCTGTCTCAGCCTCCCAAAGTGTTGGGATTACAGGCATGAGCCACCACGCCTGGCCTCAGAGCATGTATATGTCTTTACTTGCATCTGGACTATAAGCTTTCCCCCAACTAGAATGTCACTCTTGCTCTCCTCTGAATTCCCAGTAGGGCCCCTTTCTCCATCCACTCAGAATTTGCCTTTGATAGCCACCTTCTGAGCCAGTATAACAAACACACATGAAAAGGGCATCATCTCCCAGGCATGTCACGTGTAACCAGGTGGCCACACACCTCTGCACTTACCTGGCACCACAGGACTACCCGGGGCTCCTACCAGTGCCATTAACATGAATCCCACAGCAGCTCTCTGGAGTGGCATTATTACCCTCATTTTATAGATGTGGAAACTGAGCCCAGATGTGGTGGCTCACATCTGTAATCCCAGCACTTTGAAAGTCCAAGGAGGGCAGATCACTTGAGGTCAGAAGTTCAAGACTAGCTTGGGCAACATGGCAAAACCCTGTTCCTACTAAAAACATAAAAAATTAGCCAGGTGCGGTGGTGGACGCCTGTAATCCCAGCTATTTGGGAGGCTGAGGTACTAGAATCGCCTGAACCCAGGAGGTGGAGGTTGCAGTGAGCTGAGATCGTGCCATTGTACTCCAGCCTGGGCAACACAGCGAGACCCTGTCTGGGAAAAAAAAGGAGGCTTTGAAAGGTCAGGTGATTTGTCCAAAGACACTGAAATCCAGGCACATTGACAGTTCAGTCTCGGGTTCTCTCTATTTTACCCACTAGCAGACTTCACAAAACATTCCATTCATCTGTTTGCTTGGGTTTTTGTTCGTTGTTGCTGTTGTGTTTTTTGTTCATTTGTGTGTTTGTTTTTGAGACAGAGTCTCGTTCTGTCTCCCAGGTTTGAATGCAGTGGTGTGATCTCAGCTCACTGCCCTGGGTTCAAGTGATTCTTCTCCTGCCTCAGCCTTCCAAGTAGCTGGGACTACAGGAACCTGCCATCACACGTGGCTAATTTTTGTATTTTTAATAGAGACAGGGTTTCACCATGTTGGCCAGGCTGGTCTCAAACTCCTGACCTCAGGCAATCCACGTGACTCGGCCTCCCAAAGTGCTGGGATTATAGGCATGAGCCACTATGCCCAGCCTCTTTCTTTGTTTCTTTGAGTGCCTCCTTTGATATCTGTTTGTTTTTGTTGCATTGGTATTTTTTAGAGACGGTCTCATTCTGTCACCCAGGGTGGAGTGCAGTGGAGCAATCATGGCTCACTGCGACCTCAAGTGATCCTCCCGTCTCAGCCTCCTGAGTAGCTGGGACTGCAGGTGCGTGCCACCACACCCAGCTAATTTTCTTCATTTTTAATTTTTCTTTTAGAGATAGTCTGGCTCTGCCACTCAGGCAGTGACAGGATCACAGCTCCCTGCAACCTCAAGTTTCTACGCTCAAACAACCCTCCTGCCTCAACCTCCTGAGTTGATGGGATTACTACAGGCACCTGTCATCACATCCGGCTGATTTCTTTTTTTATTGTTATACTTTGTAGACATGGGATCTTGCTATGTTGCCCAGGCTGGTCCCGAACTATTGACTTCAAGCAATCCTCCCACCTCAGCCTTCCAAAGTGCTGGGATTATAGGCTTGAGCTGCCACGCCCCCGCCTTGTCTGTTTTTTATATCCAAGCCATAAATAACAAAAAGTCAGAAGAAAGTATTGCCATCTCTGACAGCAAATCCCACAAGGGGAGCTCAGAGAAACCAGAGACCTAGAAGAAGATTCAAGATCACAGGCCACCCCTTCTAGTTTACAGATAAAGAAACAGTCCCAGGCAGGAGTGTGGCAGAGGTGAGAGCCCTGTCCCATCCCTAACCCAGCTGACCGCCATTTCTCCCAGCCTCCATCATTTATTATTTATGCAATAAACCTTTGTTGTTTTTGTTTGTTTGTTTTCTGAGATGGAGTCTCACTCTGCCACCCAGGCTGGACCCCCACCTCCTGGGTTCAAGTGAGTCTCCTGCCTCAGCCACCTAAGTAGCTGGGATTACAGGCACCTGCCATCACACCTAGCTAATTTTTGTATTCTTAATAGAAATGGGGTTTTGCCATGTTGCCCAGACTGGTCTTGAACTCCTGACCTCATACACTCCACCTGTCTCAGCCTCCCAAAGTGCTGGGATTACAGGCATGAGCCACCGCGCCCAGTCTTTTCAATAAACATGTATTCAGTCTGTACCTAACATTCTAGGGACTGTGGACAGAGCACTGAGCAAGACAGAAACCAGCACCCACTCTTGGTCAGAGTCAGCAGAGCTGGCCTCAGGGAGTATGACCCAGGCTCTTACACCCTTGGTTTCATGCTCTACTGTAGTTGTTTTGAAATCCTTAATAATTTTTTAACAGAAGCCCTCAAGTTTCATTTTGCACCAGTCCCTGCAAATTATGTAGCTGGTCCTGTACATCAGGCCAAACTAGCAGATAAGGAAATGAGTCACAGAGAGGGAAATAACTCGACCAACGTTCACACAGCATCCAAGCCACACAGCTGGGATTGAAACCCAGGTTAGGCCAGGCGCAGTAGTGCACTCACACCTGTAATCCCAGCACTTTGGGAGGCTGAGGCAGACAGATCATCTGAAGTCCAGCATTTGAGACCAGCCTGGCCAACATGCTGAAACCCCATCTCTACTAAAAATACAAAACGTAGTCAGGCGCGGTGGCAGGAGACTGTAGTCCCAGCTACTTGGGAGGCTGAGGCAGGAGAATCGTTTGAACCCGGAACGCAGAGGTTGCAGTGAGCTGAGATCGCGCCAGTGCACTCCAGCCTGAGCAACAGAGTTAGACTCCATCTTGAAGGAAAGAAAGAAAGAGAGAAAGAGAGAGAAGGAAGGAAGGAAGGAGAGAAAGAGAAAGAGGAAGAAAGGAGGGAAGGGTGGGAAAGAGAAAGAAAGAGAGAGAGAGGAAGAAAGAAAGAAAGAAAGAGAGAGAGAGAGAGAAAGAAAGAAAGAAAAAGAAAGAAAGAAAGAAGGAAAGAAAGAGAAAGAAGGAGGAGGAAGGAAGGAAGGAAGGAAGAAAGGAAGGATGGAAGGAAGGAAGGAAGGAAGGAAGGAAGGAAGGAAGGAAGGAAGGAGGGAGGGAAGGAGGGAGGGAGGGAGGGAGGGAGGGAGGGAAGGAAGGAAGGAAGGAAGGAGGGGGAAAAGAAAGGAAGGAACCCAGGCTAACGGGCTCCAGATACCATCAGCTGCCCTTGAACCATGTTGCCTAACTGTCCCCAAGGAGAAACCTTCCCAGGTCTTCAGAGGCAGCAAAAGCTTTCCTGGCACAGAGCTGCGAAAGAAGATTCTCATGGTGTCCCATGTGGCAGGAGCTACAGGAGCTGGGGTGGGTAATCCATTTAGGCCACTTGACAAACACCTATTTTTAGGTCAACTCTGAGAATAGAAAGATGAAAAAGGAGTGGCCTCTGACACCCTGGAGCTAAGCAACTGGCTCAAAGGAAGTGACAGCCCCACGGAATCGGACCATTTCAACTTTGAGCAGTGAATGGCCAGGTCAGGGCTTCTGGGCGTGACTGTAGGAATGATCGCAGATAGCACTGACTGTGGGCCCACTCCACGTGCTGGGAGCTTTTTAGCATTTTCTTCAGTCCTCATTGCAGCCTATGGGCGAAGAATTTATTATGCTGTTTTACCTAGGAGAAAAAGAGCATTCACAGACATTAAACAATGTGTCCAGGCTGAGTGTGGTGGCTCATGCCTGTAATCCCAGCACTTTGGGAGGCCAAGGCAGGAGGACTGCTTGAGTTCAGGAGTTTAAGATCAGCCTGGGCAACTTAGTGAGACCCCCATCTCTATTAAAAAAAATAAAATATTTTGGGAGGCCAAAGCAGACAGATTACTTGAGGTCAGGAGTTCGAGACCAGCCTGGCCAACATGGTGAAACCCCATCTCTACGAAAAATACAAAAATTAGCCAGGTGTGGTGGTGTGTGCCTGTAGTCCCAGCTACTTGTGAGACTGAGGCAGGAGAATTGCTTGAATCCAGGAGGCAGAGGTTGCAGTGAGCTGAAATTGTGCCATTGCACTCCAGCCTGGGCGACAAAGTGAGGCTTTGTCTCAGAAAAAAAAAAAATTGTGAGTTAATGTAATGTCATTTTCTGCCTTCCTTCCTGCTTGATCTTTTTCTTCCTTCCTTCCTTCCTTTTTCTTTCTTTTCTCTTTCTTTCTTTCTATCATTCTTTTCTTTCTTTCTGATTGTCAGGGTCTTGCTTGACTGCCCAGACTCCAGTCAGTGGTGCAATCATAGCTCACTGCAGCCTTGAACTCCTCAGTTCCAATGATTCTCCTGCCTCAGCCTCCCAAGTAGCTGGGACAACAGGCGTGTGCCACCATGCCCGGTTATTTTTTAAAATTTTTTTTAAGAGACAGGGTCTTGCTAGTCTCAAACTCCTGGTCTCAAGCAATCCTCCCATCTCAGCCTCCCAAGTTGTTGGGATTACAGGCATGAGCCAGTGCACCAGGCTATTTTGTCATTTTTCTCCACTAAGTTCGAGCTATGTATATACAGTAATCATTACCAGAACAAATCCCTGCTGCCCTCTCTGAAAGCCCATCCATGCACCTTTTGCTCACTTCTGAGCCTGAGTCAGGCACAGGTCTGATATGTCTGCGTCTTAGCTGCAGGGAGGCCGCAGAAGCTCATCTGGTAAAGACAGGCCTCATAACACGAGAAGTCATCAAAATCTATGCTGGGAGGCTGCCATGCACTAGGTCAGACCAAGTGTGGACTAAGAGCAGCATGTAACCAGAGTGACCTCCCCTCGTCGCACCCTGCCCCATCGTGACCGTCTCTAGAACCTGTCGTGTTTGATTGGATGCTGACTTCTCGGCTTTTTTTTTTTTTTTTTTTTTTTTTTTTTGAGACAGAGTCTTGATCTGTCACCCAGGTTTAAGTGCAGTGGCATGATCCTGGCTCACTGCAACCTCCACCTCCCGGGTTCAAGTGATTCTCATGCTTTAGCTCCCAAATAGCTGAGACTACAGACATGCACCACCACACCTGGCTAATTTTTTCGTATTTTTAGTAGAGATGGAGTTTCACCACATTGCCCAGGCTGGTCTTGGACTCCTGACCTCAAGTGATCTGCCTGACTAGGCATCCCAAAGTGCTGGGATTACAGGACTGAGCCACCACGCCCAGCCGTTAACTTTGTTTGTGTGTGTGTGGAGACTGAGTCTCTCTCTGTCACCCAGGCTGGAATGCAGTGGCAGGATCATGGCTCACTGCAACCCCCGCCTCCCAGATTCAAGCAATTCTCCTGCGTCAGCCTCCCAAGTAGCTGGGATTATAGGCCAGACATGGTGGCTCATGCCTGTAATCCTAGCACTTTGGAGGCCGAGGCGGGCAAATCACCTGAGGTCAAGGGTTAGAGACTAGTCTGGCCAACATGGTGAAACGCTGTCTCTTCCAAAAAAAAAAATTGGCATGGTGGCGCATATATGTAATCCCAGCTACTCAGGGGGCTGAAGCAGGAGAATTGCTTGAACCCCAGAGGCAAAGGCTGCAGTGAGCCAAGGTCGCAACACTGCACAGCAGCCTGGGTGACAGAGTGAGACTCCATCTAGGGGGGGAAAAAAAAATCTCGTTTCAACATAATAATCGATATTTTTAAATTATTAACAAAGTACTTTAAATTCCTTTCATAATAATCTTTGCAATTCAGCGTTCATTTTACACATGATACCACATCTCAACTTGGATGCTTAATTTTCATTCACAATACTCAATCTGTATTTAGATTTCATAGATTTACATCACTAAATTATTTCAAAATTGTGTGACCAACTCATCTTCCTGGAGACTGTCCTGGTTTCAAAAATGAAAGTCCTATATCTTGAAATTCTCCTTGGTCCCAGAAAAATCAGGGCAGTTGGTCACCTTCTTCCAAACATACTTAGACATCATTTCTTTCTTTCTTTTTCTTTTTTTTTTTTTTTTTTAGGAATAGTCTCACTTGCTCTGTCTCCCAGGATGGAGTGCAGTGGCGCCATCTCGGCTCACTGTAACCACCATCTCCTAGGTTCAAGTGATTCTCCTGCCTCTGTCTCCGGAGTAGCTGGAATTACAGACGCACACCACCATGCCCAGCTAATTTCTTTGCATTTTTAGTAGAGACAGGTTTTGCCATGTTGGCCAGGCTGGTCTTGAACTCTTGACCTGAAATGATCTGTCCAACTCAGCTTCCCAATGTGCTATGATGACATGCATGAGCCCGGGTAGGTTTTGCTTTTTGGTTTTTGTTTTGTTTTGTTTTGTTTTGTTTTGTTTTGAGATGGAGTCTCACTCTATCGCCCAGGCTGGAGCACAGTGGCGCAATCTCAGCTCACTACAACCTCCACCTCCTGGGTTCAAGCGATTCTCCCGCCTCAGCCTCCCAGTAGCAGGGATTCCAGTCACTCACCACCATCCCCTGCTAATTTTTGTATTTTTAGTAGAGACAAGGTTTCTCCATGTTGGCCAGGCTGGTCTCAAACTTCTGACCTCAGGTGATCCACCTGCCTCAGCCTCCCAAAGTGCTGGGATTACAGGCATGAGCCACCGCGCCTGGCCAGCAGGCAAGATAAAGGGTTTATTGAGGGGACCTACATACAGGATAGTCCAGACATGGCGGGCTGAACAGGAAAACCACAACTGCTTATAAAACATGTGTAGTTGGCCAGGCATGGTGGCTCATGCCTGTAATCCCAGCACTTTGGGAGGCCGAGGCGGGTGGATCCCAAGGTCAACACATCGAGACCATCCTGGCCAACATGGTGAAACCCCATCTCTACTAAAAATACAAAAATTAGCCAGACATGGTGGCACATGCCTGTGGTTCCAGCTAGTAGGGAGGCTGAGGCAGAAGAATCGCTTGAACCCAGCGGGCAGAGGTTGCAGTGAGCCGAGATCGTGCCACTGCACTCCAGCCTGGCAACAGAGCAAGACTCCGTCTCAAAAAACAAAAACAAAAAAACCACACATGCAGTTTATAGAGTATTTCCACTTAAGACCCTCCCCCTCATAGCACCCTCCCTCTGGCGACCTTCATTTAACCCCAGACATAGGGCCACCATCCCCTAGACGGCCAGAGTTCCATGGGATGGGCCAGGGGTTCAGACTTTTGTCATAGATAAGAAATGAATCTCCGAGTTGGCCACTCCTGTATTCCTTAGCTTAAAACTCTGCAGCTGTGTGCGGTAGCTCATGCCTGTAATCCCAGCACTTTGGAAGGCCAAGGTGGGTGGATCCTGAGGTCAGGAGTCCAAGACCAGCCTGGCAAAGATGGTGAAACCCTGTCTCTATTAAAAATACAAAAATTAGGCTGGGTGTGGTGGTTCACGCCTGTAATCCCAGCACTTTGGGAGGCTGAGGCAGGAGGATCACGAGGTCAAGAGATGGAGACCATCCTGGCCAACACGGTGAAACCCTGTCTCTTCTAAGAATACAAAAATTAGCTTGGTGTGGTGCGTGCACCTGTAGTCCCAGTTACTCAGGAGGCTGAGACAGAGAATTGCTTGAACCTGGGAGGTGGAGGTGGCAGTGAACTGAGATCACACCACTGCACTCCAGCCTGGGTGAGACAGAGCGAGACTCTGCCTAAAAAAAAAAAAAAAAAAAAGAACTCTGAACACATATTCTTCTTAGATCATGGGGTCATTTTTCAGGGTATGCTTATGTTATTGTTGTCAAGTGTGTACCATGCACTATAGCTAACCATTAGGAAGTTCTGTTTTTTGGGTTTTTTTTGAGACAGAGTCTTGCTCTGTCGCCAGGCTGGAGTGCAGTGGTGTGATCTCTGCTCACTACAACCTCCACCTCCTGGGTTCAAGCAACTCTCCTGCCTTAGTCTCCTGAGTAGCCGGAATTACAGGTGCATAGTACCATGCCCAGCTATTTTTGTATTTTTAGTAGAGATGGGGTTTCACCATGTTGGTCAGGCAGATCTCGAACTCCTGACCTCGTGATCTGCCTGCCTCAGCCTCCCAAAGTGCTGGGATTACAGGCGAGAGTCACCATGCCTGGCCACACTAGGAAGCTCTATAAGTGAAGCAGGGCTTTAGAAACATTCTGTGAGCTGGACTCAAGTTGAAGGCCCTTGATACATTAGAAGCCAGAGACCAGGTACACTCACATACTGGGAGAAGATGAGGGCAGAGGTGATGTATCAGCTATCCACTGGTTCATTGGTTTATCCCAATAAACCATTCCAAGTCTTAGTGGCTAAAAGCAACTTTTTTTTTTTTTTTTTTTTTTCCTTCAGAGACAGGTTCTCACTCTGTCACGCAGGCTGGACTGCAATGATGCAAACATGGCTCACTGCAGCCTCAACTTCCTGGGCTCAAGTGATCCTCCCACCTCAGCCTCCCAATTAGCTGAGGCGTGCATCACAGAAACAGAAAAGCACAGAAAGAACAGCAACTACAGGCATGCATCACCATGCCCAGCTAATTTTTGTATATTTTTTTTGTAGAGGCAGGGTTCCGCCATATTGCCCAGCCTGGTCTTGAACTCCTGATCTCAAGTGATCCACCCGCCTCAGCCTCCCAAAGTGCTGGGATTACAGGTATGAGCCACTGTGCCGAGCGAACAACTATTTTTCATCTGTCATGTTTCTGTTGATTGGCTGGATAGTTCTGGTTTCACCTGGGGCTAATTTGCGTGGCTGCATTCATTTAGACAGTCAGATGGAAAGTCTAAGATGGCCTCGTTCACATCTTGGCATGGTCTAGTATTTGGTGCTAGCTGTTGGCAGAGGCCTGGCACAGCTGGAGCACCTGGACCTCCTTATGTGATCTTTCTTCCAAGCTTCTTTATAGCAGGATGGTTTCAAAGCAGCATTCATTCCAAGAGGGCAAGTCCCAATGCGCAGGACTGAAGAAACATTTGCAAATACCCCATTGGCCAAAGCCATGAAAATCACATAGCCAGACCTAGAGTCAATGAGAGAAACACCAGAAAAATGCAATGACAAGGAACTCAAAAAGGAAGGAATTCCACCAGGATGGCGCCCATCCAACGCTTGTGTCACCTTGGAAGCCAATACTTCCTTAAATTCAGGGCCCAAAGTGCCTCACTTGCTTCACCCTAATCCCAGCCTGAAATCATCCTCAGGACTTGGCAACCCAGAGGTCAATTTCCTTAATCCCCCAAAAGGAACTTCAGAAGTTAGTTTCACAGAAATCTTAAGCACCAGATACAGCTGAGTAAAGGTGTTCTGCAAGTCAAAACAAGAAGGTCTAAATTTGCAAACTTTGTGATGGTCTGGCTTGATGAAATATAAAGCCCACAGTGCTTTTTAACAGTTTTGGCCAGGTGCAGTGGCTCATGCCTGTAATCCCAGCATTTTGGGAGACCGAGGTGGGCTAATCACCTGAGGCCAGGAGTTTGAGACAAGAGCCTTGCCAACATAGTGAAACCCCGTCTCTTAAAAATACAAAAATTAGCCAGGTGTGGTGGTGTGCACCTGTAATCCCAACTACTCGGGGGGCTGAGGCAAGAGAATTGCTTGAACCCAGGAGGTGGAAGTTGCAGCAAGCAGAGATCACGCCTCTGCACTCCAGCCCGGGTGACAGAGCAAGACTCTGTCTCAAAAAGAAAAAAAAATAGTTTTTTACCAAGACCCACAGCAAAACATACCTTTATATCAAGTTGTAGTGCACATATGCAGACACACACATGCATGCACCCCTGTACACGCATGGACAAAATTAAAGTGCCCTATAGTATAGAAAAGATGATGGCCAGGTGTGGTGGCTCACGCCTGTAATCCCAGCACTGTGGGAGGCTGAGGTGGGTAGATCATGAGGTCAAGAGATTGAGACCAGCCTGGCCAACATGGTGAAACTCTGTCTCTACTAAAAATACAAAAATTAGCTGAGCGTGGTGGCAGGCACCTGTAGTCCCCGTTACTCAGGAGGCTGAGGCAGGAGAATCGCTTGAACCTGGGAGGCGGAGGTTGTTGCAGTGAGCTGAGATCGCACCACTGCACTCCAGCCTCAAGAGAGATCTAGTCTCTGTCTCAAAAAAAGAAAAAAAAGAAAGAAAGAAAAAGAAAATATAATAGTAAGCTACCCATTCTATATACAGCACTGCCATTTTCTAGTTTATTTCAATTTTTTTTGTATTTTGGGGGGGATTTTTTGCATTTTGTTGAAGAAACGGTCTCACTCTGTTACCCAGGCTAGAGTCCAGTGGGGCAATAACAGTTCACTGCAGCTCTGAACTGCTGGGCCCAAGGGATCCTCCCACCTCGGCCTCCTGAGTAACTAGGACTATAGGTGCACGCCACCACACCTGGCTAATTTCTTACATTTTTATTTTTGTAGAGATGAGAGTTCTTGCTATGTTGCCCAGGCTGGTCTCAAACTCCCAGCCTCAAGAGATCCTCCTGTCTTGGCCTCCCAAAGTGCTGGGGTTACAGGCATAAGCCACCATACCCAGCCTGTTCAATTTTTTGTTGTTGTTGTTGTTGTTTTAAAATATTATCGTGCTCTGCTAAGTTGATTTCACCATCCATTACATGGATCACAAATAGTCTGCAGATTGATGCTACCTGAGGCCATCCAGAGCAGAAGTCAGAAAACTAGCCAAGTCTTGCCTTTGGCCTTGTTTTGTTTCACCTGCCTTTTTTTTTTTTTTTTTTTTTTTTTGAGGTGGAGTCTTGCTCTGTTGCCCAGCCTGGAGTGCAGTGGCATGATCTTTGCTCACTGCAACCTCCACCTCCCGGGTTCAAGCAATTCTCCTGCCTCAGCCTCCCAAGTAGCTGGGATTACAGGCATCCGCCACTTCTGGCCTCAGGCGATCTACCTGCTTCGGCCTCCCAAAGTGCTAGGATTACAGGCATGAGCCACTGCACCTGGCTGGTTGTTTTTTTTAAAGAAACTGAATTTTATACCATCAGACAGGACTCCCTTTACCTGTACCATTTCCAACTTTTTTTTCTTTTTTTGAGATGGAGTCTCACTCGGTTGCCCAGGCTGGAGTGCAGTGGCGTGATCTCAGCTCACTGCAACCTCCACCCAACTGGTTCAAGAGATTCTACTGCCTCAGCAGAGTGTGACACCATGCCCAGCTAATTTTTTTGTTTTTGGTAGAGAGGAGGTTTCACCATATTGGTCAGGCTGGTCCAAACTCCTGACCTTAAATGATCTACCTGCCTTGGCCTCCCAAAGTGTTGGGATTACAGGTGTGAACCACAACACCCAGACACATTTCCAACTATCTGATAGCCAACTGCTTCACAATTCTGTGTAACCTGTCTGGCCCTTGAATGCATTTCTGTTTGGACTTTCTAGATCTCTAGATTCTAAAGGCATAGATAGGTGCACTGATGCATTCCACAAATACTGAATGAATGTCGCTCATAGGCTAGTCACTATTGCTGACAATGGGAAGAGACAAAAATCACTGTCTGTGTGGAGTTGAGGCCATATAGGGGAGAGATAGATAAGCTTTTTTTTTTTTTTTTAAAGTGCTGAGACTGGAGGATCGCATGAGGCCAGGAGTTCAAGACCAGCCTGAGCAACATAGTGAGATGCCCCTCTCTACAGAAAGTTAAAAAAAAAAAAAAAAAGGCTAGGCACGGTGGCTCAAGCCTTTAATCCCAGCATTTTGAGAGGCCAAGGTGGGTGGATCACCTCAAGTCAGGAGTTCAAGATCAGCCTGGACAATATGGCGTTCTCTACTAAAAATACAAAATTTAGCCAGGCATGGTGGAGGGCGCCTGTAATCCCAGCTACTAGGGAGGCCAAGGCATGAGGATCCTTGAACCCAGGATGGGGAGGTTGCAGTGAGCCGAGATCACGCCATTGCACTGCAGCCTGGATGACAGAGCAAAACTCTGTCTGGAAAAAAAAAAAAAAAAAAAAATTAGCCGGGTATGGTGGTGTGCAACTGCAGTCCCAGCTACTCCAGAAGCTGAGGTGCGAGGATCGCTTAAGCCCAGCAGTTCAAGCCTGTAGAGACCTATCATGGAGCCCCTGTACTCCATCCTGGGCAACAGAGCAAGACCGTGTCTCTTAAAAATTAAATAAAAGAAAGAAGTAAAAGAAAATGAAGTGGAAGGGGGATATGCATGCTCTAAGGTCTATGTACCACAGATTGCAGGCTGTTCACCCTTTTGTGGAAATGACAAAACCTAGGATGTTCCTACCTAACAGATGAGGGCTGAGGGAAGGAGAGGGAGCACAACTGCAATTTTCCCCTAAGAGAGAGTTCTTAGCCTGCCCTGGCTGGTAGATCTCATCCATCACGTCCCCATATGACTGTGCCAAAGGTCGATGCACCAGTTACTTTAACCCAGAACACCGCAAAACCAGACAGCCATGACGGAGGAACCTCTGTGGTCCGAGCACGTGGGCCCTGGGGTTGGAAGTGCCTCCGATGCACTTTGCATTTTCCCCTCACTCAGCCTTCGCAGTTCCCATCACCCCCTCTCTCGCGGGATAAATGGCCACCTCGTTAGCTCTGCACACACGACCCTCCCGACCGGACTCCTGGTGACTGTGCCTGCCTTATCTCTTTTCTCTCCTCCCTCACATTTTCCGCTGCAACAAAACCAAACACAGCACCGTGGGGGCTTTCACGCTTCTGTGCCTTAGGACACGCTGTTCCTGCAGCCTGGAAGGCTCCGGTCCTCCATCGGCGCGCCCTCATCCCCTTCCTACGAACTCCCATTCACCCTGCAAAACCCACCCTGGATGTCCCCTCCCCCAGGTCACCCCCTTTGGCCTGTCAGTCCCCTCCCACAGGGTCCCCAGCACGCTTTTCGGTTTGGCTTCTCTGCACGCTCATGACCGATTGCCCTACATCTCTGCGCACCCAGCCCCGGGCCTCCTCCGGCACCGGAGTCGTCTGGGTTGCTCTCTTTGCACTCCAAGCGCCTAGTCCCGAGCCTGAGTGAGTGCCAGAGGGCGCACCTGGGCTCAGGCTGGCTCCACCGGCCCCGCGCCTCCCCTCGGCCTCCCCCGCGGCCCTGAGGGTGCCCGCGCTCCTGCATTTCCCGTGCGCGTAGCTCGGCCGCCCAGCCCCCGCGTCAGCAACAACAGCAGCCGCAGCAGCAGCAGCAGCAGCAGCACCACCACCACCACCACCGGGGTGGCCCCCACGCGGACTACAAGTCCCGGCAGGCCGCGCGCGGGCCGCGCATGCGCAGCGGCGGCCGGCGTTTGAGTGGCAAGTTGTTTGTTACAGCGAACACCAGCTGCTCCCCGCGCCGGGCGCCGCGCGCCGCTGCTCCGCCGCTCCGCCGCTCGGCTGCTGCTCCCCGGCGCTGCCTCCCTCGCCCCGCGGCTCCCCCTCGCAACTTGGCGGGCCTCCTCGCCTTTGTCCGGCCCGGCCCGGCCGCCGCCGCCCCCCGCGCCCGGCGCCGAGCTCCCGGGTCCCCGGGCCGGCTGTCGGTGCCGGCTGGGCGCGGAGGGGGCGGGGGCCGCGGCTCGTCCCCCCGCGGATGAGCCGCCGCGGACGGGGCGCGGGCGGACGATGGAACTCCACATCCTGGAGCACCGGCTGCAAGTTGCCAGCGTCGCCAAGGAGAGTATCCCGCTGTTCACCTACGGCCTCATCAAACTTGCCTTCCTGTCCTCCAAGACCAGGTGAGCGCGCGGGGACGCGGCGCCGGCCGGGGACAGACAAAGGGGGCGCACCCCGGGCCGCCGTCCTCGCCGCGGCGCCTCGGAAAACAACTTCGGGCCCGGGGAGCGCCCCCGCCCCGCCCCCGCCGCCGCTTCGCCCGCGCCTGACAAAGCCCGAGCCGCGGGGTCCTGGCTCCGGGACCCCCCGCAACCCTCCAGCCCCCGGTGCGCCACCCCCCACCTCCGTCGTCCCCTCCCAACATCTCCCACCCCCTCCCCCATTACAGCCCCCTCTCCGAAATCCGGGGGGGGGGGGGGGCGGGGCGGCCGCAGTGACGGATCCGTGAATGGATGAAGGAACGAACGAATGAATGAATGAAAAACAGGTGTGGGGACGCGGCCGTGGAAGAAACAAACTAACGCCCCCATCCCCCCATCCCTCGGTTGGGCCGGCCCCCGTCGCCACGGCGGGGGGAGGGATTCCGCTGAGCGCGGTTACCCGGAGCAGAAAATCATAAAATCATTAGTGGGTGTTTATCTCAAGGTGCCTACGAGGCTTGCTCGCGGACGGCCTGGAATGGAGGGGCAGGGGGGGTGGGCCAGGGCCAGGGAGGGGCTGCAGAGGACGTGATTCTTTTTCCTCAGGGTCCTGGAAAGGGGGTGGGGGATGTTTTGCCCAACCATGGAAGGGGAGGAGCAGGGGTGTTTATGCATCTGCCTTGAGGCTGGGCTTGGATGCTGCAAGGGAAGAATAGAGTTGAAGGCCTTGGAAGGTAAAAGAGGGAAACACACAGACATTCACACACACATACGTGCATTTTCTCCATGCCAGGTAAGGGTTTGACTTTGTGAGCCCGGTGGGTGCTTACATTAGGGTTTCGTTGTTGTTAAGGAGCCCGAGCCCACGGGTGTGTGAGTGCCAGCGAGCTGCTGTAACTTAAGTCTCATTTGCCCACCATTGTGACTGTTGAAAAGGAATGATAAAGTTGTTACTGGTTGCTTTTTCGCGGTTTGGGGCGGTGGTGGCTCTCCCTCAGTGCAAAATGAATGAATACATTACGGGTCAAGGTTAGCGGGAAAATGACAGCCCCCTTGGGCTGCCCCCTTTGGCACTGAGCTCAAGGGACATAGGGAAATCATTCCATCCGAGCCTGTTATCTGCCTGTGAAAGTTCTTGCTTGGAAATCTCACTTTGATGTGTGTGTCTGAGCCGGGCGTTCAGTCCGGCTATTGTTTGCGAGATGGAGCCAGAGCTGCCGGTGGCATCTTGTTTACTTTCTTCTCCGGCTGCTCTGTAGGGTTTGGAGATTTGAAATCCTTGCCTAGCCTCTGCCATGGAGCCTGTGCTCCCAGTTGATTGCAAAGGGTAATGATTAAACAGGTCATTTGAAAACAAAAGCCAACAGCTCGGATTCTGAGCGGCACCCCCACCCCTCTGACACACAAAGCCCCCTCTGGCTGTTGACACCTTCCAGTCCTGCTTCTGCCTGCCCTCTGCCCCCGACTCCCTAGCCAGGCTTGACGTTCCAAGCCTTGGAGGTAACAGAACAGCCTTGTTTTTCCAAGCCTTGGCCCTCAGCCCTGGGCAGCCCCCTGGCTGATTTCTCGGCCACCATTCAAATGGGGATGATGACTCAGGCTGCGGCTGTGCACAGGGCCTGGGTGCTGGAAGGGAGGGGGCATTTGGGGGCTTCTTAGAAAGGCAGCAAAGGACAGGGTCCCTCAGCTTCTTCCCCTTGGAGGAGGGACTGGCCTTCTTCCAGCCCCCAACTCAGAGTCCCATGGATAGGCATGTCTCTGGGGGCAAGCCCCCCTGCTGGCCTCTCTGAACACAAGAAAACCTGCCCCTCAGTGGGTCCCCCTTCCTCCCTCCCGCAGAAGGCAGCCTGTCCTGTCCCAGGCCCAGGTGACCCAGCTGACTAGTCCAGTCTCAAGATGACTCAGAGGCCAAAGGCCATCTCCGTGTCTCCATGGTCTGACCTCAAAAACTGCTGGAACGATTGTCAAATGCCTGAGGACCTGCCACCACAAGCACTCTGAGACCAGATAGTGGCTTTGGGTCCTGACCAGAGCCCTCTCCCCACCTGCATGGCTGAGGTGAAGCCCCTCTCCTCTGGCTCACACTTTGTCTGTAAAGTAGAGATAGCACCACCTGGCCCACTCGTGGACATGGAGCTGTGTGGATGGCTAGGATGGTTGTGGACAATGGCTTTTTAGCAAGTGTTGATGGGTGACAGCCTGCGGACAGAAGGGTTAAGCTTTTTTCAATAATCAGCCTTCCAGGTAGAACCCCCTAGATTCCTCCTGCAATACCTGCCCCCAGGTGGTGACCCATAGCCCTGTCACCTCCCTCTCCAAAACCTAAATTTAGCCTAGACTAGCACAGGATGCCCTGAGGGTCCCTGTGCCACCCATTTACAATTTTGTCAGTCACTTTCTATAGCGTCAAATCACTGACATGGCATTCAAGGCCCTTTGGGATCTAGATTCTGAATCATCATCTTTTATCTTTTCAGTTTTTGGAGACAGAGCCTTACTCTGTCGCACAGGCTGGAGCACAGTGGCGCCGTGCAGTAGCTCCGTGCAGCCTCCAACTCCTGGGCTCAAGGGTCCTCCCACCTCGACCTCCCAAAGTGCTGGGATTACTGCTCCTGGCCTTGAATCCTCATCTTTACCCCTCCTCCAGCAAATACACAATTCGCCTTATTGTTCCTACACACCTCTGCGCCTTTGTGTCTGCCTCTCTTTCATCTGCGTGGAACATTCTCCTCTACCCACCCCTAGTAAATTCCTATTCAATCCTCCAGAGTTCATGACAGCACCCTGAAACCTTCCCAAACCTTTCCCTCCGCCCCTTAGCAGACTTAGGTCACTTCTTCCTTCTCGTGGGGTGGAGCTGTGGAAAGGGAATGGCACTGGGAAACACTGTGTAGGGGTGCGGCTGGGTCCAGGGGGCACAGAGATACCTTTCCCCTGCCTCTTCCAAGCCCTAGAGCCTGGTGTAAGAGAAGGAAAGAGGCCATCACTCTGCAGCAGGGTGGAGTCAGGGAATGGGTGTCTGGCAGTGTACCTAGAAGGCTGGATACCTACCTGCAGGAGGTGGCACTGAATCTTACAGCTTTTTTGTCTGTCTGTTTTTAAGAGATGGGATCTCACTCTGTTGCCCAGGCTGAAGTACAGTGGCACCATCATAGCTCACTGCAGCCTCGAACTCCTGGGCTCAAGCAGTCCTCATATCAGACTCCCTAGTAGCGGGGACTGCATGTGTGCACCACTGCACGCAGTTCATTTTTAAATTTTTGTAGCGATGGGGTCTCACTGTGTTGCTCAGGCTGGCCTCAAACTCCTGGCATCACACGATCCTCCCACCTCGGCCTCTCAGAGTGCTGGGCTTACAGGCATGAGCCACTGGTCTTTAGGACTTTTGAAGTAGGAAACTGGACTCGAAGTTGGAATTGACTACTTGGAAGAGGGGATCTAGACCCCGGGACCCCCAGGTACATTCTGTGTATTGGGTATTAAAACTGCTCTGCAAACAAGGAATCTGGGACCCCAAGATTAAGTGACTTGCTCAGGATCATGCAAGAAGTGATAGACCCGGGATTTAAATGTGCACATCTGCACCTTTCTGGTGTAAGCTCAGAGTTTTTGCTATTGCAGGTTGCAAGAGATGCCCCGTTGAGTGGTTACAGCCAGCCCTCCTGTCTGCAGCACACTGTTCTGAAAGGCGTAGGAGCACAGAATTCAAATGCTGGCCTTTCTGTATTCCCGCCTGCTTGGCCTTGGTTGTTGGGCCTTATTTTTTTCTCTCTCTTTGTTTTTTTCCTGGAGATTGGGTCTTGCTCTGTCACCCAGGCTGGAGTGCAGTGGCGCGATCACAGCTCACTGCAGCCTCTACCTCCCAGGCTTGAGTGATCTGCTCCCAGGGCCGTTTCCTCTCCCAGGGACACCTGGTCCTTGTCACTCCCACCTAGACAGGCTACTTCCCTTTTATTTTTTCCGATGAAGTCTTGTTCTGTCGCCCAGGCTGGAGTGCAATGGCCTGATCTCGGCTCACTGCAACCTCCACCTCCTGGGTACAAGCGATTCTCCTGCCTCAACCTTCTGAGTAGCTGGGATTACAGGCGTGCGCCACCACGCCCAGCTAATTTTTGTATTTTTAGGTGAGATGGGGTTTTGCCATGTTGGCCAGGATGGTGTCAAACTCCTGACCTCAAGCAATCGGCCCACCTCAGCCTCCCAAAGTGCTGGGATTACAGACGTGTGCCACTGTGCCCGGCTTAGACATTGAACTTCCTTAGAGCCTGTCTCAGGTACTTCCTTGCGAGCACCCTGCATACTTCTCAACTTTTGCCCATAACAACATATTATCGGCTTGTCTTTGTCTCTTGCCTAGATTATAGACCTTCAAGTTTTCTGTGTGTGATTGGATCCACCCCTCCCCCCCACCACCATCACCACAGTACCTCCCTGTGCTGATGAGAGCTGCCGTTGACTTTGCCATATTTTGCAGAGTGGAGAAGACACTCGCTCTGGAGAAGTACGATGGCAAGGTCACACAGCGGGAAAGAAGCAGAACTGGGATTTGAACCAGGTCCCATCTGCGCTGCACTTAGCACCCTGCGTTGTAGGCACTTAGTAAATGTCTGTTTGATGGATTTCCGACCCCTGCACAGAGTGACCCAGATTTCAGCCCAAGTGTTTGCCAGAGCCTCTTCTGAGTGCCCTGGGGGCTGGAAGAGACGTGGTTGTGGCAGGCGGAATCACACCTGGTAGAAGCAGAGTCCAGGACCCTGCCCCGGGACTGCTGAACCAGGCCTCTGCCCAGGACAACTGGAGGAACATCTGGGTGTGGCTGGACTAGAGGAGCAGAAGGCCTGAGGAATGAGCATATTCTCAGCACAAAGCCGGAAGGCAAGACCCTGTGTAGGCAAACTCAAGTCTGTCCCCTGAGCGTCCCCTGTCCTCTGTGGTAACCCTGAGGCTCTGCAGCCTGGCTGAGGGCGCCTGTGGCCCGCTTCACCTGTCTCACCCCTGGCAGCTTCCAGCCACACCCTAGGGTGCCTCCAGCCTTCAGGCCTTTGTTCTGCCAGGAGTATTACTTCTTGCCCTACCCTTTCTTCCCTTCTAGATTCCATTTCACCCTCCCTGAGGGAACACTGGGCTCACTCTTCCTCTGGTAGGATGGGCTTAACTCAAAAAGATGAGCCCAGGCCCAGTGGCCCATGCCTATAATCCCAGCACTTTGGGAGGCTGAGGTGGGAGGATCCTCTGAAGCTGGAGTTTGAGACCAGCCTGGGCAACAAAGCAAGACCCCATCTCCACAAAAAAATTTAAAAATCATTAAAAAAAAAAAAAAAAGCCAGACATGGTGGTACACACTCTGTCAGGAGGTGTGGGTGGGAGGATTGCTTGAGCCCTGGAATTTGAGGCTGCAATGAGCTATGACAATGCCACTGCACTCCAGCCTGAGTGACAGGGATCCTGTCTCTGATCCTGAAAAATAGTAAAGAAGATGAAATGTAACCAGGGGCTCTCAACAAGGATGCTTTGTGGTTTTTGTGTTTGTTTGAGATGGAATCTCACTTTGTCACCCTGGCTGGAGTGCAGTGGTGTGATCCCAGCTCACTGCAACCTCTGCCTCCTGGGTTCAGGCAATTCTTCTGCCTCTAACTCCAGAGTAGCTGGGATTACAGGTACCAGCCACCACGCCTGACTAATTCTGTATTTTTAGTAGAGATGAGATTTCGCCATGTTGGGCAGGCTGGTCTCGAACTCCTGACCTCAGGTGATCCTCCCACCTTGGCCTCCCAGAGTGCTGAGATTACAGGCGTGAACTGCTGCGCCCGGGCAGCAAGGATGCTTTGAGCTACAAATAACAAAAAGCCAGGACATAACCAATAAGAAGTTTGAACTTCTTGTGATCAGTTTATGGGTTGGGCTACTCCAGGCTTGGGTAACTTAAAGGCTTGATGAAGTCATCAATTTCTGCTTGGCCACCCATGCCGCAGCAGCGTAGCCCCCACCGTAATGGCTGGGGTGACTCTGGGTGTCCCTGCAGTCAGGAGGAAACTGAGTGAAGGAAAGAGCTGTTGCCTCTAGGGTGTCCCTGAGAAAACCTTTCCAGGGGTATCCCCACCCCTGCACAGACTTCCTCATCTCATTGGTCAGAACTGGGTCACATGAACATGCCTCAGCCTGTCACAGGCACAGGGAATGAGACCATCATGGACCAATCAGGATTCACCACTCAAGGTGGGGCCTGCCCCCTGGATGGATGCTCTCTGTCACAGGGAGGTGGGGGACTCAGCAGCTGTGGGTGGTGGCTGGCCATGTGCGCAGTCGGGCTGAGGCACCCAGTCCCGTAGCTGACCTGCCTGGGACAGGCCTGGAGGCTGACTCAGGTGGGCAGAGAGATTACTGTGCACAGACAGCTGTGTGACCCCAGATCTAGGTGGGGTCCTGGTGTGCCCCATCTGCCTGGCTTACCCTGACCTCACTGGAACCTGAACCTACTTTCAAAGTCTCCTCTTTTTATTATTTTTATTATGGAGCTACCTCTGTTTGTTTATTTTGGAGACGGGGGCTCTGTTGCCCAGGCTGGAGTGCAGTGGCACCATCATAGCTTGCTGCAGCCTCAAACTCCTGGGCTCAAGTGATCTTCCTGCCTCAGCTGCCTGAATAGCCGGGAATACAGGCATGCACCACCACACCTGCCTAATTTATTTTATTTTATTTTTAGTAGAGACAAGGTCTTGGTCGGGCACGGTGGCTCATGCCTATATTCCTAGCACTTTGGGAGGCTGAGGCAGGTGGATCATGAGGTCAGGATTTCAAGACCAGCCTGGCCAAGGTGGTGAATGAAGCCCTGTCTTTACTAAAAATACAAAAATTAGCTGGGCATGATGGCAAGTGCCTATAATCCCAGCTACTCAGGAGGCTGAGGCAAGAGAATCACTTGAACCCAGGGGGTAGAGGTTGCAGTGAGCCAAGGTCACACCATTGCACTCCAGCCTGGGCAACAAGAGGAAAACCCCATCTCAAAAAAAGAGAGAGAGAGAGAGAGAGACAAGGTCCCGCTGAGTTGCCCAGGCTGGTCTTGAACTTCTGGCCTCAAGCTATCCCCCCACCTTGACCTCCCAGAGTGCTAGGAGTACAGGTGTGAGCCACCATGCCCAGCCAAACCCCCTCTTTGTAAGGATCTTGGTTGGCCTTGCTCAAACTTAGAGGTCCAGCCAGAGCTGGGAGGGCCTTGGAATCCAGGGCTCTAGTTGTAGAGGTCTGAGATGTTCAACTTGGACGGGGTACCTGCTCGTCTCCCCATGTGAAATAAGGCTCTCTTGGGATTTGGATTTGTTCTCTGTGACCCTGTAAGACACACTGGGAACAATGAACAAGTATAGAATGATAACAGTGACGTCCCAGCACTTCGGGAGGCCGAGGCGGGTGGATCACTTGAGGCCAGGGGTTCAAGATCAGCCTAGCCAATGTGGTGAAACCCCATCTCTACTAAACATACGAAAATCAGCTAGGCGTGGTGGCAGACACCCATAGTCCCAGATACTCGGGAGGCTGAGGCAGAAGTATCACTTGAACCCGGGAGGTGGAGGTTGCAGTGAGCCAACATCGCACCACTGCACTCCAGCCTGGCAACAGAGTGAGACTCCATCTCAAAAAAAAAAAAGTGAAGGGGGTAGAGAGGAGGTGTTGGGTAAGGTCATTCATTATCCCAAAATGTTTGGAGGTGATGGTACAGCATCCTCTTTTTTTATTTTTATTTTTATTTATTTATTTTGAGACAGAGTCTCACTCTGTCACCCAGACTGGAGTGCAATGGCACTATCTCAGCTTACTGCAACCTCCGCCAGCCAGGTTCAAGCGATTTTCCTGCCTCAGCCTCCCGAGTAGCAGGAATTACAGGCACCCACCACTGCATCCGGCCAATTTTTGTATTTTTAGTAGAGACTGGGTGTCACCATGTTGGCCAGGCTGGTCTCAAACTCCTGACCTCAGGTGATTCACCTGCCTCAGCCTCCCCAAAGTGCTGGGATTACAGGTGTGAGCCCCTGTACCCAACCAAACAGCACCCTCCTTTTTGCCCGTGAAATGCTGTTATCTTTAAATTCCATTCTAGAAAGCCCATTGGATTGGCAAAAAACTACACAGGCAAGAATGCAGGAAGCGTGTGCCCATCGAAGCCTCCTGCTGCCTGCCTAGGCCACATCTGCGGGATGCAGGTCTGCGGTTTGTTTTGGCCTGCTCTGGGTCATTCGTGTTCCTGCCTGCAGAAAATCTTGCAAACAAGCCACGGGTTAACACTATAAGTCTTCAGAGGCATTTATAGGAGACAAAGCTTAAAATTGAAAAAAGTCCATGCAGAGCCCTGAGGCCACCGTCTGATTGCAGTTTAGGGAAAGACAGACTAGCCCATGGAAGTTGGAGCCCTGGGACACCTCGGCTGGAATCCCAGCACTGCTCATCCTGGCTGTGTGACCTTGGGCAAGTTGCTTGACCTCTCTGTGCTACGTTTCTTACCTGTAAAATGGGTGATGATCATGCCTACAACCTAGGTGGTTGTGAGCACTTGATGAGATAAACCACATCAAGCACTCCCAAGAGTACCTGGTCCACTAGAAGCTCCAGTAAGCATTTTTTTTTTTTTTTTTTTTTGGGGACCGAGTCTCACTCTGTTGCTCAGGCTGGAGGCTGGAGTGCAGCAGCACGATCTCAGCCCACTGCAACCTCCATCTCCCATGTTCAAGCAATTCTCCTGCCTCAGCCTCCCAAATAGCTGGGATTACAGGTGCCCACCACCATGCCCGGATAATTTTTGTATTTTTGATACAGATAGGGTTTCACCATGTTGCCCAGGCTGGTTTCAAACTCTCAGCCTCAAGTGATCCACCTGCCTGCGCCTCCCAAAGTGCTGGGATTACAGGTGTGAGCCACCACACCTGGTCATTAAGCATTAACTGATAAGGCCCTGGGGCCACTGGCCAGCACCAGTTTGTGAGGGCAGATCCAGAAAAGCCTGGGGTCAGAAGACTTCTGACACACACACACACACACACACACACACACTCTCTCTCACACACACACTCTCTCTCTCTCTCTCTCTCTCTCTCTCTCTCTCTCACACACACACACACACACACACACATCCTGATTCTGGAAAGTGGAGATACTGTCACTGCTCTCCCAGAACTAAACCAAGGACCTCATCTGTCATTTAAGTGTGGAGCCTCTGGGAGGGGCAGCCAGAATGCTCTAGGACCACAGAGCTGCAAGCCAGCAAGGCTTCCTAGAGGAGGCAGCACCATCAGAGCCAAGAATGGGTGATGGGTGGCATGAGAAAATGTCAGGAGGTGCTGGGGATAAAGGAAGATGAGCAAGCAGGAAAGAGGAGTGGGTGGACACAGATGGGGAGGGGTACGGGTGGAGAGGGCATGGGGTGAGCCCCAGAGCCTTGCCCATGCCCACTCAGGACAGCCAAGAGAAAGGGCTGGCTCAACCCCAGCTCCCAGACCTTTTTCCTATGCCCATCCTCATCTCTGCCCTGAACTCTCTGGACAGCTTCCTGCCCCTGCCCCTAGGGCAGCCCAGATCCTCATTGCAGCCCCATCCCTCTGGGCCAGAGGAGCAAATACCTGGAGCTGGAAAGAGAAAGGTGTCTGCAGGGAGCAAAGCGCTGTCCTGTGGGTCATGCAAATGGGTGTGCTCTGTTTCCGCAGAAGGCTTGCGCAGCGTGCACCTGCTATAGGCAGGACCCAGTAGGAAGCACAAAAGGAGTTTCTATCCTGTGGGAGGGAAAGATGTGAGTCCTGTGTGTTCTCCATGAAAGGTAGACAGTGAGAGGACCAGAGGCCCACACCGCAGGCAGGGCCGGGAGTGCAGGGCAGGGGGGAGTCCGGGAGGCAGGAGGGACACACTGGAGTGGGTGCTGGGCGGACTTCGTGCGTTCCTTCCAAATCCCTGGCAAATCTCTTCCTTGTTTGTTATTGTATTGGTTCTTTTTTTTGAGACAAAGTCTCACTCTGGAATGCAGTGGCACGATCTCGGCTCACGGCAACCCCTGCCTCCCGGGTTCAAGCGATTCTCAATCCTCAGCCTCCCGAGTACCTGGGATTACAGGCACACACCATCATGCCCGGCTAATTTTTTGTATTTTAATAGAGATGGGGTTTCGCCATGTTGGCCAGGCCGGTCTCAAACTCCTGACCTGGTGATCCACCCACCTTGGCCTCCCAAAGTGCCCAGCCTGCAGCTTTCTTGATTAGATGTCTTCTGTCTATCCACTCTGGCTCCGTCTACTCCCTCCCCAACACATGCCCTATTTTAGGATAACCATGGTAGTTCGTTTTTTTGCGGGGGGGAGGAGATGGAATCACACTCTGTCTCTCAGGTTGGAGTGCAGTGGCACAGTCTCGGCTCAATGAGGCAATTCTCCTGCCTCAGCCTCCTGAGTAGCTGGGGTTACAGGCACTGCCACTATGCCCAGCTAATTTTTTGTATTTTTAGCAGAGATGGGTTTTACCAGGTTTGCCAGGCTGGTCTTGAACTCCTGACCTCCTCAAGTGATCTGCCCACCTTGGCCTCCCAAAGTGCTGGGATTACAGACATGAACTATTGTATCTGGCCAACCGTGAGGTTTTTTTTTTTTTTTTTTTTAAATTTTTTGTACAGAAGGGTCTTACTGTGTTGTCTGGGCTGGTCTTGAACTCCTGATCCTCCCACCTCAGTTTCCCAGAGTGCTAGGATCATAAGCATGAGCCACTGCTCCTGACTGCTGGTGGTTTTAAAAGCTAGGATCCCAACTAGGTGCAGTGACTCATACCTGTAATCCCAGCACTTTGGGAGGCTGCGGCAGGCAGATCATGAGGTCAGGAGATGGAGACCATCCTTGCCAACATGGTGAAACCCTGTCTTTACTAAAAATACAAAAATTAGCTGGACGTGGTGGTGGATGCCTGTAATCCCAGCTCAGGAGGCAGAGGCTGCAGTGAGCCAAGATTGTGCCACTGCATTCCAGCCTGGACAGCACAAGACTCTATCTCAAAAAAAAAAAAAAAAAAAAAAAAG
>NW_022437028.1:4070549-4085091 GCF_009761245.1 Sapajus apella
GTAATCCCAGCACTTTGGGAGGCCGAGGTGGGTGGATCACAAGGTCAAGAGATCAAGGCCATCCTGGTCAAAATGGTGAAACCCCGTCTCTACTAAAAATACAAAACATTAGCTGGGCATGGTGGTGCGTGCCTATAATCCCAGCTACTCAGGAGGCTGAGGCAGGAGAATTGCTTGAACCCGGGAGGCGGAGGTTGCGGTGAGCCGAGATCGCGCCATTGCACTCCAGCCTGGGTAACATGAGTGAAACTCTGTCTCAAAAAAAAAAACACCATAGGATCCCTCCACCCCCCTCTCCTTTAAATGTTTGTCTTAGCTACTTTCTTCTAAGTCACAAGCAGGTGGCAAAAGCAATACTGTGAGACTTTCGAGGCTAGGGCAGGAAAGGGTAGCTGCTGCGTGGCGCTCTCACTCCCAGATCCCTTGCTCTGTGGGAAACTGAACACCAAGGCCTGAGGACACCCAAGCAGCCCCATGGAGAGGCCCATGTGGAGAGGAGCTGAGGTATCCCACCCGCAGCTGGCAGAGCGGAGCTTTGAAAACAGATCCTTCCGCCCCAGGCAAGCCTTCCGATGGATTGCAGCCCCAGCCAGTGCCTTGTGGAGCCACACCTGAATCTTAACCCATAGGAACTATGAGAGATAATAAAAGTTTGTTGTTGTTTCAAGCCACTACAATTTGGGGTGATTTGTCATGTGGCAACAGATAAGGAATGACATGACCCTGCCATTAATCATTTCGATGGCAAGTTTTTTTAGAATAGCAGGGAGTACTTAAAATAAGTACTAGATTGACCAAGCACAGTGGCTCACACCTGTAATCCCAGCACTTTGGGCTGATCGCTTGAGCTTAACAGTCAGAGACCAGCCTAGGCAACGTGGTGAGACCTCCAACTCTAGAAAAAGTACAAAGGTTATTAGCCAGGTGTGGTGGCACGTGCCTGTCGTCCCAGCTACTCAGGAGGTGTGAAATCCCAGGAGGTGGAGGTTGCAGTGAGCCAAGATTGCACCATTGCACTCCAGCCTGGGCAAAAAGACCAAAACTCCATCTCAAAAAAAAAAAAAAAAAATACAAAAATTAGCAAGGCATAGTGGCCTGTGGTCCCAGCTACTATGGAGGCTGAGGTGGGAGGATTGCTTGAGCCTGGGAGGTAGAGGTTGTGGTGAACCAGGATTCCACCACTGCAATCCAGCCTGGGCAACATAATGAGACTCTGTCTCTAATAATAATAATAATTACCTGCAGACAATAGGTCAAACCTAACTATGTGATTGCCCTACCTTTGGTGCAGACAGAGCGCTCATGAGTCCTGAAACCTAACACAGACGCTTCTTAAATCAGCTTCAGCATCCTGTCCAGGAAGCCACCCTGATGCAGGGTGAGCAGCTTCCTGGGATCACTCATGCCTCAGGGTGCAGGATGAGAGGACTGGTCCTGATCCCCTTCTGTCCTCACCCCCAGGTCCATGTTCAGGGCTCAGGACTGGTCATGCCCTGGCATTGACTTACCTCCCAGGGATTAAGAAAGTCAGTTGTAGCTATGCGTGGTGTCTCACGTCTGTAATCCCAGGACTGTGCGAGGCCAAGGCAAGTGAGTCACCTGAGGTCAGGAGTTCGAGACCAGCCTGGCCAACATGGGGAAACCCTGTCTCTACAAAAATAACAGGGCACGGTGGCTCCCGCCTGTAATGCCAGCACTTTGGGAGGCTGAGGCTGGCAGAACACAAGGTCAGGAGTTCAAGATCACCCTAGCTAACACGATGAAACTCCATCTCTACTAAAAATTCAAAAAAAATTAGTGGGGTGTGGTGGCACACGCCTATAGTCCCAGCTACTCGGGAGGCTGAGGCAGGCAGATCACTTGAACCAGGAGGCGGAGATTGCAATGAACAGAGATCGCGCCACTGCACTTTAGCCTGAGTGACAGAGCGAGACTCCGTCTCAAAAAAGAAATTTTAAAAAGTCAGTTGTAAAAGGTTTAATTGGTCTCTCCTGAGCCTACATATGGCTGGAAAAGTTTTCTCTTACAACAGATCTCTAGTCTGAGGACCCACCCCTGTATAGAACCACCTGAGTTGCATCGCGGCTGGGGCAGTGGAATTCCGGGTGTCCAAGTTCCCTGTGGGCTCTCCACGGTGCTAAATTAAAACTTTTTGAAGAAAATTCTTGAGATGGGGTCTTACTCTGTCACCCAAGCTGGAGTGCAGTGACGCAGTCTCAGCTCGCCCCAGCCTCAACTTCCTGGGTTCCAGCAGTCCTCCTGCCTCGGCCCCACTGAGTTAGCTGGGACTGCAGGCACCCACCACTACAGCCAGATAAGTTTTGTATTTGTATTTTTTGTAGAGATGAGGTCTTGCTGTGTTGCCCAGGCTGGTCTCGAACTCTGGGCTCCAGCGATCCTCCCGCCTCAGCCTTCCAAAGTGCTGGGATTACAGGCATGAGCCACTGTGCCTGGCCTACATGGAAACTTGCAAGGGAAAACTGGTGTCTAGGTGCTATATACTCAGCCTTGCCCTCATCATGACACATTGAACAATCTCCAACCTCTGAGCTAGGTCTCTGCTTAAAAATCTGGGGTTTTGCTTGTGCACCCACATTTTGTTGTTGTTTTTTGAGACAGTCTCACTGTGTCACCCAGGCTGGAGTGCAATGGTGCAATCTTGGCTCACTGCAACCTCCATCTCCTGGGTTCAAATGATTCTCATGCCTTGGTCTCCTGAATAGCTGGGATTACAGGTGCCCACCACCAAACCCAGCTAATTTTTGTATTGTTAGCAGATATGAGGTTTCACCCATGTTACCCAGGCTGCTCTCGAACTCCTGGCATCAAGTGATCCACCCACCTCAGCCTCCCAAACTGCTGGGTTAACAGGCGTGAGCCACTGCACCTGGCCGTGCACCCACATATATACCAACCTTATTCACTAGGGCCTAGAGGTGGAAGTGACCCAGGTGTCCATTGATGAATGAACAGGTCAGCAAAATGGGATGTATTCACACAAAGAAATATTATTCAGGGGGGAAAGGGAAGGAAAATTCCGACACACACTACAACATGGATGAACTGTGAAGATGTCACGCTAAGTGAAATCAGCTAGTCACAAAAGAACAAATACTGCATGATCCCACGTACATGAAATACTTAGTGAGTGTAGCCAGAGTCGTAGATACAGAAAGAATGGTGATTACCAAGAGCTGGGGAGTTGGTGTTTAGTGGGTATTGGAGTTCCAGTTGTGGAAGATAAAGCGTTCTAGAGATGGAAGGTAGCAGTTGCACTCAGTATTTCAAATGTGCTTAATATGATTGAATAGCACACTCAAAGATGGTTAAGATTGTAGATTCTGTTATGTGTATTTGACCGCAATTAGCAATAAAACTTGAAGCCAGGCGTGGTGGCTTACGCCTGTAATCCCAGCACTTTGGGAGGCTGAGGCGAGCGGACTGGTTGAGCTCGCAAGTTTGAGACCAACCTGGACAACACGGTGAAATTCCATCTCTACACAATGTACAAAATGTAGCTGGGCGTGGTGGCGTGCACCTGTGTGGTCCCCGCTGCTCAGGAGGCTGAAGTAGAAGGATCACTTGACCCCGGGAGGTAGAGGCTGCAGCGGGCTGAGATCCTGCCATCATACTCCAGCCTGGGCAATAGAACCAGACCTTGTCTCAAAAAATAAAAAATAAAAATTAATGTTTAAAAATGTATTTTAGATTCAGGAGGTACACGTGCATGTTTGTTACATGGGTATATTGCATATTGGTGGGGACTACTCATTACTCAAATAGTGAACATTGTATATGATGGGTAATTACCCAAATAGTGAACATTGTATCTGATGGATAATTACCCAAATAGTGAACATTGTATCTGATGGGCAATTTTTTAAACTTCACCTCCCACTCAGCCTCCCCTCTACTGGGGTCCCCAGTGTCTAATGTTACCTTTACCTTTTCTTTTTTTTTTTTTTTAAGACTGAGTCCTACTCTGTCACCCAGGCTAGAGTACAGTGGTGCAGTCTTGGCTCACTGCAGCCTCCATCTCCTGGGTTCAAGCAATCCTTCTGCCTCAGCCTCCCAAGCAGCTGAGACTACAGGCATTTGCCACCACACCCAGCTAATTTTTGTATTTTTAGTAGAGATGTGGTTTCACCATGTTGGCCAGGCTGGTCTTGAACTCCTGATCTCAGGTGATTTGACTGCCTCGGCCTCCCAAAGTGCTGGGATTACAGTGAGCCACCATGCCTGGCTACAGCAGGTCTTTTCTTGAGCACCCACTGTGCCTGAGGCCTCTGCTGGGAATTCCCATTATTCACCCTCATAGCAGCTCTGCAGAAGGGAGCTGTCTGCCCCCAGGTCATACAGTGGACAACAGCAGTTTGGGGTTCAGCCTTGGCCACCCTCCTCCCAGTTCCCCCCTGCCTTTGCCTTCCTCTGTTCCTTTCCATTGTTAACCCAAGATGGAAGACATTATACCAACAGTCATTTCTCAGGATGTGCACGTAACAGGAAAGTATGTTTTTATCCAGATACCCACAGCCCGCCAGCCCTGTGACCTTGGGCAATTTAGAACTTCCAAGGAGGGTCTGGCTCTGTCTTCCATGCTGGAGTGCAGTGGCGTGATCACTGCAGCCTCGACCTTCCAGGCTCAAGCAATCCTCCTGCCTCAGCCTTCCGAGTAGCTGGGACTACAGGTGTGCACCATCATACCCAGCTAATTTTTTAAAAAAGATCTTTAGTAGCAACGGGGTCTTACGATGTTGCCCAGGCTGGTCTCGCACTCCTGACCTCAGACAGTTTTCCTACCTTGGCTTCCCAAAGTGGTAGAATTAAAGACATGAGCCACCACACCCTGATGTGGTTTTGTCTTTAAAATTGGGATAAGGTCAGCCGTGGTGGCTCACCCTTGTAATCCCAGCACTTTGGAAGGGCGAGGCGGGAGAACTGCCTGGGCTCAGGACTTTGAGATCGGCCTGGACAACAGAGTGAGACCCTGTCTCTACCAAAAAAGTAAGCGAAGGTAATAACCACCAGCATCTTGGGTTGTTGTGAGAATTAAATGGGGAATTTTATGTCAGGGAGTTAGTGAGGTTTCGATCACATAGTGACCCTATTATTCATATAAATTCAGTGAGTATTTACTGAGGTGCTTGATGCAAGCCCCAGCGAGGTGGCAGTGATGGTCCCTGTCCCCATGGCATGGATGGTCTGTTCTGCTTTGGAAGCACTGGAAGGGCTTGATGTCAGGGGTTCAAGACCAGCCTGGCCAGCATGGTGAAACCCCATCTCCACTAAAAATATAAAAAATAAATTAGCCGGGCATGGTGGCATGCACCTCTAGTCCCAGCTACTCAGGAGGCTGAGGCAGGAGAATTGTTTGAACCTGGGAAGCAGAGGTTGCAGTTGCAGTGAACCAAGATCATGCCACTGCACTCCAGCCTGGGTGACAGAGTGAGACTCCGTGTCGAAGAAGAAGAAAAAAAAAAAAACAGAATGGGCCAGGCACAGTGGCTCACAACTATAATCCTAACACTTTGGGAGACTGAGGCAGGCAGATTGCCTGAGCTCAGAAGTTTGAGACCAGCCTGGGGAATGCAGTGAAACCCCGTCTCTACTAAAATACAAAAGAAATTAGCTGGTTATAGTGGTGAGCACCTATAGTCCCAGCTACTCGGGAGGCTGAGACAGGAGAATTGCTTGAAGCTGGGAGGTGTAGGTTGCAGTGAGCTGAGTTTGCAACACTGCACTCCAGCCTGGGTGACAAAGTGAGATTTTGTCTCTATAAAAAAAAAAAAAGAAAAGAAGAAGAGAATAGTATGAGGGATCCTGGAGGTCAGAGGTTATTTGGGGCTGGGGATCTCAGTAGAGAAGCAGGGAAGTTAGCACCATCATCAGGCTGGAAATGTAAAGCGTTTGGCTCGATGGAATTCCTGAGGCTGGGGTGTGGGACCCTGGCCATGTGACCTCCATGGGATGATCCCAGCAGGAATTGGGACCCGCCAACCATGGTGGCCTGGGAGAGTTGAAATGCTGGGCGATACGGAACAACAGGCCAGCTGCCGACTCCTCACCTTTGGAGGGCACCCTGTGGCGGTGGATCCCTGGAGGAAGGGTCCAGGGACATGGGAGCCAACAGCTCCCTTCCTTCTCCTCTCACTGCTGTTGATGAAGATGACAGTGAGGCTTCCCTTGACCCAGGTTCCTATGGGCCAGGCCCAGCTCAGGGGGGGATGCCACCTCCCCCATGTCACAGATAAGGAAACGGAGGCCCCAGACCGTGAGGAACCTGCCCAAAGCCATCCATGTGACTTAGTCGCTGAAGAAGCTAGCTTTGGACTCAACAGTCTGATTTCAGAGCCACTCGGGCACAGTGACTCACACCTGTAATCCCAGTATTTTGGGAGGCCGAGACGGACGGATCACCTGAGGTTGGGAGTTCAAGACCAGCCTGGCCAATGGGGTTAGTAGAAACCCCATCTCTACTAAAAATACAAAAATTAGCCAGATGTGATAGTGCGTGCCTGTAATTCCAGCTACTCGGGAGGCTAAGGCACAAGAATTGTTTGAACCTGTGAGGTGGAGGTTGCAGTGAGCCAAGATTGCATCACTGTACTCCAGCCTGGGTGACAGAGTGAGACCCTGTCTCAAAAAAAAAAAAAAAAAGGCGGGGTGCGGTGGTTCACCCCTGTAATGCCAGCGCTTTGGCAGGCCAAGGTGCATGGATCACCTGAGGTCAAGAGATTGAGACCATCCTGGCCAACATGGTGAAACCTCATCTCTAATAAAAATACAAAAATTAGCCAGGCATAGTGCCACGTGCCTGTAGTCCTAGCCACTCAAGAGACTGAGGCAGGAGAATCCCTTGAACCGGGGAGGTGGAGGTCGTAGTGAGCTGAGATTGTGCCACTGCACTCCAGCCTGGGCGACAGAGTCAGACTCCATCTCAAAAAAAAACACAAAAAACAAAACAGTGGACTGCACCACTCTACTCTCTATGCAAGGTGGGCCAGTGAGGCTCTGAAAGAGGGGGAGGTCTAGCCCTCTAGCCCCTTCTTAGGGCAGGTCTGGTTCTGGTCCTCAGGGCTCCCACGGAAGCAAAAGTTGAGCCCCTTTCAAGAGTCACTGGCGGGGGTTGGGCACAGCGGTTCACACCTGTAATCTCAGCACTTTGGGAGGCTGAGGTGAGGGGATTGCTTGGGCTCAGGAATTTGAGACCAGCCTGGGCAACATAGCGAGACCCCCATCTCTACAAAAAAAAAAAAAAAAAATACACGAAGTAGCTGGGTATGGTGGTTCGTGCCTGTAGTCCCAGCTATTCAGGAGGATTTCTGTGGGAGGCTCACTTGAGCCCAGGAGGTTGATGCTGCAGTAAGCCAGGATCGCACCACTGCACTCCAGCCTCGGGGACAGAGAGAGAGAAAGCCTATCTCAAAAAAGAAAAAGGACTCATTGTCAGGAGGTCTCAGTTCCACCCTGATTCTGTCATCCCAGCTCTGCCCTTAC
This sequence comes from Sapajus apella, assembly GCF_009761245.1. Lineage (NCBI taxonomy): Eukaryota > Metazoa > Chordata > Mammalia > Primates > Cebidae > Sapajus > Sapajus apella. The sequence continues at coordinate 4,078,047 of NW_022437028.1, forward strand.
TGTGTGACAGTGAGCATGTTACGTTACCCCACAAGCCTCAGTGTCCCGTCTGCAGAGGGGCATGGTAGGACCTTCCTTAGGGTGGCCTGAGGGTTAGATGGCATCACGGACAGACCAAGCCTAGCACTGCATCTGCCACGGGTGGGTGCTCCAGGTGGATGGCTGGATAGCTCTTTTTTTCTTAAATCTTTTTAGCCCGTTTCAGCTTTTTCATTTACTCCTTCAGTGGATGCTCACCGAGACACGGATGGCTTATTTTTTTGAGACAGAGTCTTGCTCTATCACCTAGGCTGGAAAGCGGTGACATGCGCAACCTCTGCCTCCCGGGTTCCAGCGATTCTCCCACCTCAGCCTCCTGAGTAGCTGGGATTACAGGCGCCCAGCACCATGGCTGGCCAATTTTTGTATTTTTAGTAGAGACGGGGTTTTACCATGTTGGCAAGGCTGGTCTTGATCTCTTGACCTCAAGTGATCCACCCGCTTCGGCCTCCCTAAGTGCTGGGATCACAGGCGTGAGTCACTGGGCCCAGCCCCTTTTTTTTTTTTTTTTTAATATTTTACAAAAATTGATATTAAGCTGTCCCCGCTGTTGGCCTTTGGTCTCCATTGTTCACTGCTCATCTGCCATCCAGAGATGGCCGATGGTCACAGGCCACTTATTTATTTTTCTTATTTTTTTATTTTTTTGAGATGGAGTCTCGCTCTGTCACCCAGGCTGCAGTGCAGTGGTGCCATCTCAGCTCACTGCAACCTCCGCCTCCCAGGTTCCAGCATTTCTCCTGCCTCAGCCTCTAGAGTAGCTAGGACTACAGGCGTTCACCACCACGCCCAGCTAATTTTTGTATTTTTAGTAGAGAAGGGGGTTTCACCATATTGGTCAGGCTGGTCTCGAACTCCCGACCCCCACTTGAAGGCAGCCCTGGAGCCCCGAGTCATCCTGCAGGAGCTTGTCTCCACCCCGTCGGTGCTCCAGGCGCTGACCTCACCAGTGCTCACACACTGCCACCTGTTACCGTCCAGGAAATCAGCTGCCCCTAAAACCCAAGGCGCTGCGTGCCTTTGGGGGTCCAGGAAGGAAAAACAGCATAGGCCTGGCATGTTTTCTTTGGCCCACCCAGTGTGTTTGTAAAAGATTCCGCCAGTATTTAGACATTGAGAAAGAACGTACATATCTGGCTTTTCGTCTTTTCTTGAAAAACTGGAAGATCTTGCAACCCAGGGCCCCTATGGCAACAGTTCATCGGAGCCAAGTGGCAGCTGTCTCCGCCTTTTAGCAGGGAGAGGGCCCCGGGTGGCCTCAGTTCCTTCCAGTCCCGGGCCGACACAGAAACCGGGCCGTGGGTGCCTTTGTCATGGTACTTGTACGGCCCTGTTCCTTGGGTACAGAAAAAGATGTCTATTATTCCTTCCCAAAAGTGCAAGCAAGAGAAGCAGACTCAGAGGGGCCCTGAGTTTCTTCATGAACCTGGAGAATGTTCCCAGGTGTTTACTAGGCAAATTGTGTGTCAGCCCAGCATCGCGTCACCGGAGCATCTCGGCTGCCTGCCCTTTACAGGCCTGTGAGCTGCAACCCCTGCTCTACACGCTTCTTTTTTTTTCTTTTTTGAGATGGACTCTCACTGTGTCTCCCAGGCCGTAGTGCAATGGTGTGATCACGGCACACAGCAGCCTTCGCCTCCCAGGTTCAAGCGATTCTCCTGCCTCAGCCTCTCTAGTAGCTGGGATTACAGGTGCCTGCCACCATACCTGGCCAATTTTTCTGTATTTTTAGTAGAGACTCAGTTTCACCATGTTGGCCAGGCTGGTCTCGAACTCCCGACCTCAGGTGATCCGCCCACCTCAGCCTCCCAAAGTGCTGGGATCACAGGCATGAGCCCCTTCACCCAGACAAATTTTTGTATTTTTAGTAGAGATGGGGTTTGACTATGTTGGCCAGGCTGGTCTCAAACTCCTGACCTCAAGCCATCCTCCTGCCTCAGCCTCCCAAAGTGATGGGATTACAGGCGTGAGCCACTGTGCCTGGCCCCTGCCTTAGAGGTTTCCTGGTTCTTCTTTGATGAAGGTCCTCACCCTCCTCTTCCACCCCCAGGACTGCCTGTGGAAATACAACCGTATCTGCGTCCTGACCCCCATCCCTGGTGGAGCTCTAGCAGCCACTGCTGACTTCAGTGACAGTGAGGGCTGGGACATCTCCTCTTGATGCTCCTGGCCATCCTTCCAGGCTCCCAGCTGGAGGGGCACAGAGGCTGGGGTCTGCTTCGGTGTCAGCCCAGACTGGGCCAGACTCAGAGACTGGTTTCCGAGCCCTGCATCCCTGGGTCTCTTCTTTGGACCTCAGTAGATAGAACCTGCGATGGTTCATTTTAGGCGGCCACTTGCCTGGATGAAGGGAGGTGTAGATAATGGGTAAGGTGTTATTTCTGGGTATTTCTGAGGGTGTTTCCAGAAAGATTGCCATTTGAATCAGTGTGGACAGGCACCATCCAGTGAGCTGAGGGCCTGGATAGAACAAAAAGAGGAGAGGTGAATTCTCTCCTTTCTCTCCCTCCCTCCCTCCCTCCCTCTCTCTCTCTCTCTCTCTCCCTCTCTCTCTCTCTCTCTCTCTGTCTCTCTCTCTCGGAGCTGGGGCACCCTCCTTCTCCTGCCCTTGGAAATCACGCTTTGAACACTGGGACTTGCACCAGCAGCACCCCGGGTTCTCAGGCCTCTGGCATGGATTGAGATATACAACATCGACCCTCCTGGTTCTGAGCCCTTCGGACTTGGACGGAGCCACAGTGCCAGCCTTCCTGGGTGTCCAGCTTGCAGATGCCCTCCTGGGGATGTCTCGGCCTCAGTCATTGCATGAGCCAGTTCCCCTAATGAACTCATTCTTACGTGTCTCTGTCTATTGCCTGTCGGTTCTTTCTGGAGAATCCTGACTAGTACAACAAATGTATCTCTATCTCTTTTGGTTCTGTCTTTCTGGAGAGCCCTGACTAGAACAGATCCTGAGCCCGGTCCCCCACTTGAGAGAAGGCAGAGCCCAGGCAGGACACAGAGGGTATTTGGAGATTGAACAGTGCAGTCCTCCCTGAGCTGCAGGAATGATTTTCTTCAAAGCAGCCAAAGTGAGCTGCTTTATAACAGATCACATCTAGGCTAGGAGCAGTGACTCACACCTGGAATCCCAGCACTTTGGGAGGCCAAGATGGGTGGATCACTTGACGCCAGGAGTTTGAGACCAGCCTGGCCAACATGGTGAAACCCCATCTCTACTAAAAATACAAAAATCAGCCGGGCGTGGTAACGGGCACCTGTAATTCCAGCTACTTGGAAGGCTGAGGCAGGAGAATCACTTGAACCCAGGAGGGGGAGGTTGCAGTGAGCTGAGATCGTGCCGCTACACTCCAGCCTGGGCCACAGAACGAGACCCTATCTCAAAAAAAAAAAAAAAAAAATCACACCTGCTGTCACCTACCCTCAAATATTTCAGACACTTTTATCTCATTCGTGTTTTTGTTTTTTGTCTTTTTGAGACAGGATCTTTCTCTGTCACCCAGGCTGGAGTGCAATGGTGCAATCATAGCTCACTGCAGCCTCCGACCCCTGGGCTCAAGCGATCCTTTTGCCTCAGCCTCCCAAGTAGCTGGGACCACAAGTGCACACCACCACACTCAGCTAATTTTTTTAAAAATTTTTAGAAATGGGGTCTTGCTGTGTTGCCCAGGCAGGTCTAGAACTCCTGGGCTCAAGCGATCCTCCTGCCTCAGCCTTGCAGTGTTGAGATTACAGATGGGAGCCACCTTGCCAGGCTCCTTTTTTTTAATGGGCCTCAGGTGTGCAGAACATGATTACTCATAATTCTTGTTTGTGACATACTTATTGATCCTGCTTTTACTTTATGTTTGTCGTTTGAATAACAGTGCCCACACAGCGACCATGACATTGATGCTAACTGCTTTCTACCTACATTTATCTTTCCCTTGATTGTTGCAAAGGCTTTCTTCCCATTTATATGTATGGAAAGGATATCTGGCAGCCTGCAGTCTTCTGAGGCTTGCTTTTTTCCAGTCCACATTGCATTTCAAAGTGCAGAAGGTGTTCTGCGTTTCTATTGCTGTAGGGTATTAGGGCATTCAGCCATAGCGCTAGAGGGAATTTCTTTTCCTTTTTTTTTTTTTTTTCTTATTTTTTAGACAGGTCTTACTCTGCCCAGGCTGGAGTGCAGTGGTGTAGTCACAGCTCACTGCAGCCTGGACCCCCTGGGTTCAAGCAGTCCATCTGCCTCAGCCTCCCAAATAGCCGGGACTACAGGAGCATGCCACCATACCTGGCTAACTTTTATTTTGTTTTGTTTTTGAGACAGAGTCCTACTTTGTCACCCAGGCTGGAGTGCAGTGGCGTGATCATAGCCCACTGCAGCCTCTGCCACCCAGGCTTTAAGCGATTCTCCCACCTCAGCCACCTCAGTAGCTGAGACTCACCACCATGCCCAGCTAATTTGCTTTTTTTCTGTAGGGATGGGAGCTCACTATGTTGCCCAGGTTGGTCTTGAACTCCTGGTTTCAAGCAGTCCTCCCACCCCGGCCTCCCAAAATGTTGGATATGGACATGAGCCACTGCACCCAGCCTGGATTAATCTCAAAAATAGTATATCAAACAAAAGAAACCAGGCAGAAAATAGTACACAAAGTGTATGTTTTCATGGATTTAAGCTGAGAACAGGCACAGTGAATCCGTGGCACCGGAGACCAGAGCAGTGGCTGCCCCCAGTTGTTGGCGAAGGGGCATGGAGACCTTTCTGCAGTGATGGGAATGTCGAATATACTTATCAGGGTGGCGGTAAATGGGGGATATATATTTGCCAAAAGCCGTCTAATTGTCCACCTGAAAATCTGTACATTTCATTATAGTAAGTTATGCCACAATCGTCAAAAGTGAGTTTGGGGTTAAAAAAATATATATCTATAAGAAATCATGGTCAGATGCAGTGGCTCATGCCTGTAATCTCTGCACTTTAGGAGGTCAAAGCAGGCAGATCAGGAGGTCAAGAGATCGAGACCATCCTGACCAACATGGTGAAACCCCGTCTCTACTATATAAAAATTAGCCAAGCGTGGCGGCACGTGCCTGTAGTTTCAGCTACTTGGGAGGCTGAGGCAGGAGAATCGCTTGAAACTGGGAGACAGAGGTTGCAGTAAGCTGAGATTGCACCATTGCACCCCAGCCTAAAGACAGAGCGAGACTCCGTCTCAAAAAAAAAAAAAAAAAAAAAAATCATGACCCAACCTCAGATTTTATCTCAAAAGCATGTTTTGGCTGGGTGCAGTGGCTCATACCTGTAATCTCAGCAACTTAGAAGACCAGGGAAGGAGGATCTCTTGAGCCAGGAGTTCAACATCAGCTTGTGCAACATAGTGAGATGTTGTCTCTATAAAAAATAAAAAATTAGACGGTGTGGTGGCTCACTCCTGTAATCCCAGCACTTTGGGAGGCCAAGGCGGGTGGATCGCTTGAGGTCAAGAGTTTGAGACCAGCCTGGCCAACATGGCGAAATCCCGTCTCTACCAAAAGTACAAAAATTAGCCAGGCATGGTGGTGGGCGCCTGTAATACCAGCTACTCGGGAGGCTGAGGCAGGAGAATTGCTTAAATGTGGGAGGCAGAGGTTGCAGTGAGCTGAGATTGTGCCGTTTCATTCCAGCCTGGGTGACAGAGTAAGAACCAATCTCAAAAATAAGAAACAGAGAGAGAGAGAAAAGAAAGAGGAAGGGAGGGAGGGATATTCTCACACACCTAACCACCAGCCACACTACAGCTGGGCAACTGGGAGGTGTGAGCATCTGCAGCTCCTCAGCCCACAAAGGTGCCTGCCTGCCGGGTGGTGGGAGATGCAGCGGCCTTGATCACCTTCTCCCTAATTAGATATGAGGGGAGCAGGGGACCGTGACCCCTGGAGGGACTGCAGGGATTGCCCACGCCAGTCATCTCACCATACAGCTGGAGAAACTGAAGCCAGGACAGGGAGAGGACCGAGGTTGCATAGTGAGCGGAGGATGCTCGGTCTGCCTGGTGCACCGCCCTCTGTCCAGCCCCTGCTGCCCCCACCCCAGGCCAGGAGCAGCCCCCAGCACCCAAGGCAGGCGCAGAGTCAATCAGCAAATACTGCAAGGCTCGCTCAGCACTGGGAGCTGAGGTAACAGTGACAAAGCCGCCTTGGTCTCTGCCCACTCAGCAGCTGAGGCCAGGGTGGATTCTGCTTCAGCAGTGACCTGATGGCCAAGCACCTCCCTAAGTAGGCACTGACAGTTGGAAGGGGGGTGTGGGCAGTGTTGAGGAGGGGACATAGTGGAGCGTGGTCCGTGAAGGTGTTAACCCTGAGACCCGAAGGCTGGGGAGCAGAGTGAGGGTCCCAGGGGGAGGATACGGCACCCTAAGGAAGGAGAAGGGGCCCAGCAGTGGCCACGTTGGGACTGGACAAAAACAGCCCAAACCACGGAGCTGGAAGCCATGCCAGGGCCCTTGGCGTTGTGGCGGAGGCAGTGGGAGCCATGGGAGGTGTTTGACCCAAGGAGCGAGGTCATCACATTTGTGCTTTGAGAAATGCCTTTGCCTGTACCGTATAGCATGGATGGACAGGGTCTCAGGAGACCCAGTAAGAGACCTGGGAGATGACAGCAGAGATGAAAAAGGCTGGATTTGAGGTCCCCAAGGGATCAGTCAAAAAGCGCTTAGTGAAGGGCAGGCTGGGGGCATGGAGAATCGAGTGCACGCAACAGGCGGACACCAGGAAGAGAGTCTGGGTGGGGGTCAAGGTGATGGGTCAGTGTGCTGGAAGTGGAATCCCTTCCCAGTTCTCGTCCTGGCTGGTGCAAGGTGTGACCTCTGGCAGATGCTAGGATTTTGTCTAAGGATGACCTGTTCCTTGCTAAACTTCCTTCCTCTTAAGATGCTAACCAAGGGACCATAGGGCGTGGTCCCTCGATCCTGTAATCTTAATGCTTCAGGAGGCCGAGGTGGGAGGATCGCTTGAGGCCAGGAATTCAAGACCAGTCTGAGCAATG
>NW_022437028.1:4085101-4142759 GCF_009761245.1 Sapajus apella
TGGGAGGATGGCTTGAGCCCAGGAGTTCAAGGCTGCAGTGAGCTGTGATTGCACCACCGCATTACAGCCCGGATGACAGAGTGGGGCACTGTCTCTTAAAGAAAAGAAAAAGGAAGCAAGTTTCTAGAAATCATCTATCTCAGGATGGAATTAATTGCTCTGAAAAGAAGTGAGTCCCCCATCCTTAAGTGTATGCAAATGCAGGCTGGCTGCTGTCTGTTAAGGATTTCATTACTAGAGGAGACAATGCAGAATAGCTTTCCAGACTTGATTCTGTGTTTCCCCGTGCCCTACCTTACATCTGGGTGACTCCCTGAAGGGTCCCCCGCCCCTTTTTTTTTTTTTTTTTTTGAGACTGAGTCTCGCTGTGTTACTCAGGCTGGAGTGCAGTGGTGTGATCTCAGCTCACTGCAACCTCCACCTCCTGGGTTCAAGTGATTCTCCGTCCTTAGCCTCCCAAGTAGCTGGGATTACAGGTGTGTGGCACTATGCCAGACTAATTTTTGTATTGTTAGTAGAGACGGGGTTTCACCATGTTGCCCAGGCTGGTCTTGAACTCCTGGTCTCAAGTGATCCACCCATCTCAGCCTCCCAAAGTGCTGGGATTACAGATGTGAGCCACTACGCCTGGCACCTCCCTTTCCTATTTGATGGGGAACTGGTGGTAAACCGTCCCACAGATTAAACAAACAAACAAAAAAACGCTTGTCATTCTCTTCTCTCTGCTACTTTATCTGGTTCATAAATGTGACATCTCAGAAAGGTGTGGCCAGGAAAGGTTACCTGGGACTGTCTCCCCCCTGCTGCACCTTCCCTGCCCCAATGCCTTGGGGTTTCAGGCCTGTTGCTGGAACAGGGCTCTGGCTGGGCTGGGGCTCCTTGCCCAGGATGCCGGGGAGAGGCCCCGTGTGAGGGCCTCACTCTGTGGGCTTAGGAATCCCGGAGTAAACAGATCAAGTTACCCGCAACAGGCAGCCGCAGCGATTGAAGATGGGAATGTTCTTCTTGGAGATGACTCAGCTTCTCGGCCCAGAGCGGGGGCACCATGGGCCTCGGCTTTGCCCTGGTGATTGGCTCCAGGCCAAGCCCAGGGTGGGGTGGTGGGGGAAACAATGGATTTTTACAGTCAGCGACTGCTGTGCAATTCTGTTTCACCCCATCAGGGTGAGGGCACATGTCAACTCTGGCAGGGGGTGGTGTTGGGCAGCTGCTTCCCGGATCATCTGTAGGGTGGTGGCTCAGCCTTTCCAAGCCTCAGATTCCTCATCTGTGAAATGGGTAGCAACAACTATGTCAGAGAGTTGATGGGAAAAATGAATCAGCCACCCAGGCGTGGTGGTTCATGCCTGTAATCCCACTATTTTGGGAGGCTGAGGGGGACAAATCACTTGAGGTCAGGAGTTTGAGACCAGCCTGGCCAAGATGGTGAAACCCCATCTCTACTAAAAATACAAAACTTAGCCAGGTGTGGTGGCAGGTGCCTGTAATCTCAGCTACTCAGGAGGCTAAGGCAGGAGAATCGCTTGAACCCAGGAAATGGAGGTTGCAGTGACCTAAGATCTCACCACTGCACTCCAGCCTGGGCAACAGAGCAAGACTCCATCTCAAAAAAAGTGGGAATTTGGGGCCAGTGTAGTGACTCATGCCTGTAATCCTAGCACTTTGGGAGGCCGAGGCAGGTAGATCATGAGGTCAAGAGATCGAGACCATCCTGGCCAACACAGTGAAACTACGTCTCTACTAAAACTACCCCATCTCTACTAAAAATTAGCTGGGTATGGTGGTAGGTGCCTATAATCCCAGCTACTCGGGAGGCTGAAGCAGGAGAATCTCTTGAACCCAGGAGGCGGAGGTTGCAGTGAGCGGAGATCACGTCACTGCACTGCAGCCTGGGTGACAGAGCAAGACTGTCTCAAAAACCAAAAAAAAAAAAAAAAAAGGAATCTGGGGAGAGGGTGCAATAGGAAATGAGAGAGGATCCCTTGAGAGCTGCCTACCCTGGGGAGAAGAAGAGCAGCCACCACAGGAAGCAAAAGAGGACTGTCAGTGTCAGATGTCGGAGGAGACCGTGTGGGAGGTTGCAGATTCCAGGGAGGCTTTGGCCAACCATGTGGGTCCAGGCAGCAGGTCAAGGACAGGAAGGTATGAGGTGAAGAGGCTGTCGGGCTGGGCTGGGGGAGGTCACTGATGAACCGAGTGGGGTGCCCTGGAGGGCTTGAGGAGCCGGCCCAGTGGCAGGGGTGGGGGTAAGGAGGTGGCCTCAGGAGGAGATGGGGATGAAGGAAGATTTTTTAGGACGGAAGAAACTTGATCCTGTTTGTTGCTAAGACTGAGAAGCCAAGTATGAAACAGACAGCTCAGGGAGGTGCTTGGGAGAGTCACGAAAGGGGGAAGGCGTTTGCCAGGGTGCTGTTTTCCTGAGGCCAGAGAGCAGGGATAAGATGGGCGGACAGGCTGGGCACAGAGGCTCACGCATATAACCCCAGCACTTTGGGAGGCCGAGGCAGGAGGGTGGCTCAAGGCAGGGAGTTCTGGACCAGCCTGAGTCACATGGTGAGACACTGTGTCTACAAAAAAAAGAAAAAAAAAAAAAAAATGAGCCAGGCTTGGTGGTCTGTACTTACAGTGGCAGCAGAGTTGGGAGGCTGAGTTGGGAGGATCACTTGAGCCCAGGAGTCTGAAGCTGCAGTGAGCTATGATTGCACCACTGCACTCCAGCCTGGGCAACAGAGCAAGACCCTGTCTCAAAAAAAAGATGGGCGGATGATCAGAGACTTTCCGAAAGGGGGCCCTCCCCACTTGGTCTGTGTCTTAGGAAACCTGGGATGCGTGTTGGGGTGCTGAGCATAGCAGAGGGGCAGAGGCGGGAGAGGTCTGGGAGAGGGAGGGTTAAGTTGACCCAGCAAGGGGTGGATGGGCCTGGGTGGCAGGGAGGGGGATTTCTGAGCTGGAGGTCGTTGCTGAGGATGGGTTCGGGCAGGGGTCATCTAAGGAAGGAGCCAGCCGAGGGGGCCCCCAGGAACACCCAGCCCCGCAGGCCAGCAGTACACGGTAGCGTTGGAGTGGTGATGGTGCAGAAGATGAGGGTGACCAGGAACCAGGGCCACTCCCAGAGTTGCCAGGCGACAGGACAACTCCAGTCCATGCCCCAGCATGGCCCCAAAGTCCTGTAATAGCAAGGCCTCCAGGGAATGTTTCGTCCCAATTCATAGTTGTCAGGGCAGGACTGCAGATGGCTTTAGGGTCAAATATTTCCATTGTTGTCTTCAGCTTGTTGACACAAACTGTCTGCATGCTTAGAAAGGTCAGAGGTTGTATGTCTCCGTGTGCGTTCTCAGCTGTGGTGTAAGGAATACATAAGGTTGAATGAGCTTCCGCTTATGTTGGGAAAAGACTGGGAAAATGTGCCATTATCCAAAAAAAGAAATGGATGCTGTTTATGAAAGCTACCACAGGCCAGGCGCAGTGGCTCACGGCTGTAATCCAGCACTTTGAGAGGCCAAGGTGGGCAGATCTCCTGAGGTCAGGAGTTCGAGATCAGCCTGGCCAACATGGTGGAACCCCATCGCTACTAAAAATACAGAAATTAGCCAGGCATGGTGGCGGGCGCGTGTAGTCCCAGCTGCTTGGGAGGCTGAGGCAGGAGAATCACTTGAACCCGAGAGGCGGAGGGTTGCAGGGAGCCAACATTGCACCATTGCACTCCAGCCAGGGCGACAGAGGAAGACTGTGTGTATCAAAAAAGAAAGCCAAACACAGCATGCCTGGTGCTTTTTTAATTTTATTTTTTATTTTTTGAGACAGGGTCTTATACTGTCACTGAGGCTGAAGTGCAGTGGTGCAGTTGCAGCTCATTACTGCAGCCCCAACCTCCTGGGCGTAAGCCATCCTCCTTCCTCAGCCTCCTGCGTAGCTGGGACTACAGGTGCATGCTATAATGCCCTGCTAATGTTTTTTTTTAAGATTATTTTTTGTAGAGACAGGGTCTCAGTATGTTGCCCTGGCTGGTCCCCTGCATTTTTATCTACAAAGAGAGGCCGATTCCCCACCCTGGCTCCTGAAGGCAGACGGTATGTGCCCCTCTTGGAGGTTTGGGGGACAGGCTCAGGAGCTAGGTAAATATGCCCAAGACCATAGGATCAGACCACCAACTCCAAAGCATTGCTTCTTTTCTTTTTTCTAGAGACAGAGTCTCAGTAGGCCAGAGTGCAGTGTCTCAGTCTCAGCTCACTGCAGCCTCACACGCCCGGGCTCAAGCAATTCTTGTGCCTCAGCCTTCCAAGTAGCTGGGATTACAGGCACGCACCAGCACACCTGGCTAATTTTTGTATTTTTAGTAGAGATGGAGTTTCACCATGTTGGCCAGGCTGGTCTCGAACTCCTGACTTCAAGTGATCCACCTGCCTCTGCCTCCCAAAGTGCTGGGATTACAGGCATGAGCCACCTTGCCTGGACAGGTGTCTTTTTTGGTTTTGGGTTTTTTTCTTAATCCTAGCTTCATATAATTCTGTAAAAAGAATAAACTATTTAGCTGCCTTAATGAAAAAAATAACAACTGTAAAAAGAGTACCCTGCCGTACACCGTGTTTGGGGACTTGGTTTCCACCCACAGTGCCCTGCCGTTGCTGAAACTTGTTTATCTCTCTGCTTAACACTGAGAATGGTTCCTCTTGCCTGCTGGGTGATATTCTGTCATTCTTCATGTCCTCTCCTGCTGATGGCTGGCTGGGCTGTGGCCAGGTTTTTGTTACCGAGAACAGGCTGTCACGGATCCTCTTGTCCGTGTCTCCTGTTACACATCTGTAAGGGGTGGATGTCTCAGAATGGAAAGGCTGAGTCATGGGGCGTACTGACACAAGTCCCACCTGCCTTCAGGAAGCCCCCAGCCTGTAGTGGCAGCTCAGCCCCGGCAGGCAGACCCAAGGCAGCTAACTGCTTTAACCCAGCAAAGCTTCAGTTTTCCCGTCCCTGAGATGGAAATTATTCCACGGCACATTCATGCAGGTCACATTGATCATGGAGCTTGTACCAAGCCCTGTGCTGGCCATGGGGGAGCTGGAGGAGAGAGGTGCAGCCCTGTCTCTTGCTCGCAAAGACAGAACTGGGGCCGGGCGCGGTGGCTCATGCCTGTAATCCCAGCACTTTGGAAGGCTAAGGCGGGCGGATCACCTGATGTCAGGAGTTCAAGACCAGCCTGGCCAACATGGCAGAACCCTGTCCCTACTAAAAATACAAAAATTAGGCTGGGCACGGTGGCTCATGCCTGTAATCTCAGCACTTTGGGAGGCTGAGACGGGCAGATCATGAGGTCAGGAGTTCAAGACCCTGGCCAACATGGTGAAACCCCATCTCTACTAAAAATTCTTTTTAAAAATTAGCTTGGCTTGGTGGTGGCGCCTGTAATCCAGCTACTCAGGAGGCTGAGGCAAGAGAATTGCTTGAACCTGGGAGACGGAGGTTGCAGTGAGCCAAGACCGCGACACTGCACTCCAGCCTGGGCAATAGAGTGAGACTCCATCTCAAAAAATACATAAAAAATATATAAAAATTAGCTGGGCGTGGTGGCACATGCCTGTAATCCCAGCTCCCTGGGGGGCTGAGGCAGGAGAATCACTTGAACCTGGGAGGCGGAAGTTGCAGTGAGCTGAGATTGTGCCACTGCACTCCAGCCCAGGTGACAGAGCGACACTGCAGGTAAAAAAAAAGGACAGACATGGAAGTGATTAATTTCAGTACTTGGATGGATATCTGCAAGGCGCCAGGGGGAGGTGATAGGGCCGGTGAAAAATGGGGAGATCCAAAATCAGTGATCATTTTGCACCAAGAGCCGACAAGCAGAAGGTGTGCTCTTGTCTACAAAAACTGAGATCTTGTGGGAGGCAGCCTGGGTCTGGGGCTCTCCCCAAATCTTTTGTGATCTCTTCTTCCCTGCCTGTCCCCTTTGGCATCCCTGCCTCTCCGTAACCGCCCCAGAATTCGACACACGCCATCACCCACGCTGTCTTACTGGATTCTCCTCGTCTCCCATCCCACAAGCACGTTTTCTATCTTAAGGCAAAATAACTCCTGTTCAGGATCGCCCTTCCAATTGCAGAACCAATTAAGGGCTTTTTTCTAAGTAAAACTTGAAAGGGCAGCTTCTAGTTGCTAAAGACAGGAGAAATGGAATGTAAATAACACAGAGACCCATTGAAAACCCAGGAGCAACAGATGAAGAAACCACAGCTGGTTAGCAGAACAGAGCCTGGCACACGCCCTCCACCTGGTTTTCTTCTGGAAAGAAAAGCCCCATGAACAGTGACCCCGAAACACTTTTATTGCTAGCTGCACGTTTTAAAAGGCCCGTCAGCCAGGCACAGTGACTCACACCTGCAATCCCAGTACTTTGGGAGGCAGAGGCTTGGGAGGATCGCTTGAGGCCAGGAATTCGAGACCAGCCTGGACAATATCACGAGACCCTGTCTCCACAAAAATTTAAAAATTAGCTGGGCATGGTGATGTGCCTTTATAGTCCCAGCTACTCAGGAGGCTGGGGTGGGAGGATCCCTGGAGCCCAGGAGTTGGAGGCTGCAGTCAACTATGATTGTGCCACTGGACTCCAGCCTGGGTGACAGAGCAAGACCCTGTCTGCAAAGGAATGAATGAATGAATGCTATTTGTCATAGCAAGGAGGCAGCCAGAAGCTGGCTGGCAGGGGCAGGGGTGGATGTTCCCTGGAAGCAGGTGAGGCCCTGATCCTTTCATTCTCTCACTTGGACGGGCTGCAGAAGATGTGGCTAAACCTCACTCATTTCAGACAGAAGGCCACACTTTGCAAGAAACACCCTTGTCCTTCCAGGCTGGTGCCGTATTCACAAGCAGTCTGAGAAAGGACCTGCTTTAAGTCAGGCCCGAGAATGTTTTGTAAACAGGCGCCCGTAATGTCCAGGAAGCCTGCCGTGAGGGCTGTTTCAGAGCCTCTCTGGTTTGGGTGGGTGGGTCACTTGAGCAGTGAAGGCTCTGTGCTTGTTTCAGAGCCCCTCTAGCCAGGCTTTTTTTTTTTTTTTTTTGCAAAAAGAGGTCTTGCTCTGTTACCCAGTCTGGAGTGCAGTGGTAGGATCTCGGCTCACCACAACCTCTGCCTCCTGGATTCAAGCGATTCTCTGGCTCAGTCTCCTAAGTAGCTGGGACTACAGGCCCATGCCACCACACCCAGATGATTTTTGTATTTTTAGTAGAGACGAGGTTTCACCGTATTGGCCACCCTGGTCTCGAACTCAGGTGAGCTGCCTGCCTCAGCTTCCCAAAGTGCTGGGATTACAGGCATGAGCCACCGCACCCAGCAGGCTAGGCTCTTAATTCCAGAGGTCTGAGCTTGTTCCCAGGCAAGCTAGCAGGTGACCTTGGCAGTCTGGCTGACACAGGGCAATGTGACCCTGCAGGAATCATGCCTGAGTCTTTTTTTCTTTTTTGGATGGAGTCTCACTCTGTCATCCAGGCTGGAATGCAGTGGTGCGATCTGGGCTCACTGAAACCTCTGCCTCCCGGGTTCAACCTCCCGGGTTCAAACCTCAGCCTCCCAAGTAGCTGGGACTCCAGGCAATCACCACCACACCCAGCTAATATTTTTGTATTTTTAGTAAAAATGGAGTTTCACCAAGTTAGCCAGGATGGTCTTGATCTCCTGACCTCATGATCCACCTGCCTTGACCTCCAAAAGTGTTGGGATTACAGGCGTGAGCCACCGTGCCCAGCCTCAAGTCTTTTTTATTTTATTTTTTAACACAGGTTCTCACTGCATCACCCAGGCTGGAGGGCAGTGGTTCTATCTCAGCTCACTGCAACCTCCACCTCCCAGGTTCAAGTGATCCTCCCACCTGTGCCTCCTGAATAGCTGAGACTACCGGGGTGCACCACCATGTCCGGCCAATTTTTCAATTTTTTTGTAGAGATGGGGTCTTACCATGTTGCCCAGGCTGGTCTCAGACTTCTGGGCTCAAGCGATCCAGAAATGCTGAGATGACAGGTGTGAGCCACCGCACCTGGCTTCCTGCCTGGAGCTTCTTCACAGCACTTCACACCACACTAGTGCTTTCTTTCTTCTGCTCCTCTTTCCAGCTCTTTGTAGACAGAGTACAGAGAGGCCACAAACTCTGGGGGCCCGGCATCTGGGTGTGGACCCAGCCATGACTCATTAGAAAAGGAGGAAAGAGAATTAAAACTGGAGACCTTAGCCTCTCCCAGAGGAGGGGTAAGTCAAGGTGATGCCACATGAGGGCGGGCAGGGTTCGTCCTCATTAAGGCTTCTCTGGCTTTGAAGACAAGTGTGTGGCCACAGTCCAGCCCTTTGCTCAGCAATCCTTGAGTGTTACTTCCATGCCCAGCCAGTGTTGGGTACTAGGTATGCGTACAGAGAACCCTCTGTCCTTGCTTCTGAGAGCTGTGGCCTGCTGAGGGAAGTGAACCCTTAAAGTATGATTTGTAATAGATTGTGGGAAGCACTCAGCACCGTCATGCTCAGTTGCATGGTTTGCGCACTGCACAACTCCAGGGGCATACTTCACATAGACTATGAGATGAACTGTCTCCCAGGGCTATGATGCACCACCAGCCCAGCTATTCACAGTGGCCTGAAAGCTAGCTCATAGACATAGCATGAGGCTGTAGGCTGTCAAAGGAGTACCACCTCTATGATGGGAGATGAGGGAAAGGAAGTGGCTGGTGCTGATCGGGCAGGGGTTTCTTTATTTTTTGTATTTTTATTAGAGGCAGGGTTTCACTGTGTTGCCCAGACTGGTCTCAAACTCCCAACCTCAAGTGATCCATCCACCTCTGCCTCCCAAAGTGCTGGAATTTACAGGCATGAGCCACCACGCCCGGCCAGGAAAGGTTTACCCCAGAGGAGATGTTTCCGTGAGCCCGGCCTGAATGTTCTTTCAACTACCCAGTGTAGGCTCCCAACTTTGTTGGCCGAAGACTTTGTGCTCACCCTTTAAGGCCCAGTTCAGGGCCAGGCACAGTGGCTCACACCTGTAATCCCAGCATTTTGGGAGACCGAGGTGGGTGGATCACGACACGAGGTCATGAGATCAAGACCATCCTGGCCAACATAGTGAAACCCCGTCTCTACTAAAAATACAAAAAATTAGCTGGGCATGGTGGCACACGCCTGTAGTCCCAGCTACTCAGGAGGCTGAGGCAGAAGGATTGCTTGAACCTGGGAGGCGGAGGTTGTACTGAGCCCAGATGGCACCACTGCACTCCAGCCTGGTAATAGAGCAAGAATCCGTCTCAAAACATAACAAAAAGTGGGGTGGGCGTGGTGGCGCACGCCTGTAGTCCAAGCTAGTTGGTTGGGAGGTTGAGCTACAAGGATTATCTGAGCCCAGGAGGTCAGGGGTGCAGTGAGCCGAGATCACGCCGCTGCACTCCAGCCTGGGCAGCAGAGCAAGGGCCTATCTCAAAAAAGAAGAAAAAAAAAAGATGGGGTCAAGGGGAGCAAGAGGAGTCTGAGGGCTGCCTCCTGAGGGTGACCAGCAGAGCGATGGCAGCAGCTGCCTCTGGCTGATCCGCCCTCCCCGACGCCTGCCCGTGCCAAGGTATACATTCTGAGATGTCCCGTAGCTGGCAGAGCCACAGAATCGCTCAGCCCCTGGGGACAGGTCACTTCAGCAACATGTTTATACTCCATTTACACACAGGCCGCTGTTGCTTTCTGCTGGTGTTTATGCCCTCCGGAATAATTTGTGTGGTCTATTTCTGGAGCATCCCTCCCGGCCGAGGGCGCCGGGAGCAAGGGCCGCGTCTGTTTGCTTCCCCAGGGCTCTCAGGCAGCTGGGCAGCCCCGCCCCACCCAGGGAGTACCTGCTCATGGCAGTCTGGTGACTCGGGGATGTCCAGGGCTCTTTCTGAGCGTGTGGGGGTCCCTAGGAAGAGGCCAGGCCTGACCAGTGATTGCCACTTACTGTGGTGATAATTTGCTGTTGTCCTCGAAGCAATTATAGATTTCATGTATCCAGGCAATACTTGCAAATTGGGTTTGGGACAAGCAGGGACGGAGACGTCATTTGAAAACCAAAGAGCCGGAGGGAAATTGATGAGCATAGGTTGTTGCAGAATGCCTTACGTCCTTCGGAGGTGGGGATGACCCGGACAGAGTTGCGCTGTTGCACAGGCTGGAGTGCAGTGGCAGGATCAGCTCACTGCAGCCTTCTAGGTTCAAGCAGTTCTCCTTCCTCAGCCTCCCAAATAGCTGGCATTACAGACACCCACCGCCAGGCCTGGCTAATTTTTATCTTTTTAGTAGAGACAGGGTTTCACTGTGTTGGCCAGGCTGGTCTCAAACTCCTGACCTCAAGTGATCCACCTGCCTCGGCCTCCCAAAGTGCTGGGATTAAGGCTGAGCCATCTGGACAGGCTAGGCGTTTTCTTTAAATTCAAGTTTATCGAGTGTAACTTACGTACAGCAAAATTCACCCCTTTTTTAGCCGAGTTCCTTGGGTTTTGACAAATTTATATGATCTTGTGAGGTTTTCGGTGTTTTGTTTTGTTTTGTTTCCAGTAGTGGCTATAAGCAAGGTTTTTGGGTTTTGTTGAGATGGATTCTTACTTTAAGCACCCAGGTTGGAGTGCAGTGGCGCGATCTCAGCTAACTGCAACCTCCGCTTCCTGGGTTCAAGAGATTCTCCTGCCTCAGCCTCCTTAGTATCTGGGATTACAGGCGAGCACCGCCACACCCAGCTAATTTTTGCATTTTTTTGTAGAAACAGGGTTTCGCCATGCTGGCCAGGCTGGCCTCAAACTGGTGACCTCAGATGATCCTCTGCCTCAGCCTCCTAAAGTACTGGCATTAGAGGAGTGCGCCACCGTGCCCAGCCTAAATTCATATGAATTTTTATTTTCTTTCTTTTTCCTTTTTTTTGGGACGGAGTTTTGCTCCTGACACCCAGGCTGGAGTGCAGTGGCGCGATCTCAGCTCACTGCAACCTGTGCCTCCCAGGTTCAAGTGGGTCTCTGCCTCAGCCTCCCAAGCAGCTGGGATTACAGACGCACACCACCACGCCCAACTAATTCTTGCATTTTTTTGTGGAGACCA
Organism: Sapajus apella; assembly: GCF_009761245.1. NCBI lineage: Eukaryota > Metazoa > Chordata > Mammalia > Primates > Cebidae > Sapajus > Sapajus apella. The sequence goes on from NW_022437028.1 coordinate 4,096,176, forward strand.
GGGTTTCGCCATGTTGGCCAGGCTGGTCTCAAACTCCTGACCTCAGGTGATCCGCCCACCTCAGCCTCCCAAAGTGCTGGGATTACAGGTGTGAGCCACTGTGCTCAGCCTCAATTTATATGAATTTTTTTTCTTTTGAGACGTAGTCTCACTCTTGTCACCCAGGCTGATGTGTAGTGACGCAGTCTCAGCTCAATGCCACCTCCCCCTCCAGGTTCAAGTGATTCTCTGCCTCAACCTTTCAAGTAGCTGGGATTACAGGCACGCACCGCCACACCTGGCTAATTTTTGCATTTTTTGTAGAGACGAGGTTTCACCATGTTAACCAGGGCTGTCTCGAACTCCTGACCTCAGGCGATATACCCACTTCTGCCTCCCTAAGTGGTGGGATTACAGATGTGAGCCACTGCGCCTGGCAATTTATGTGAATTCATGATTTTGTAACCACCGCCACAATCAAGAGGCCCATCCCCCCAAAATTTCACAATGCCTCTCTCCAGTCAGCGTCTGCCCATCCCCTGGCAACCGCCCATCATTCGTCTGTATAGTTTGGCCACTTCCAGAATGTCATATGAATAGAATCATACAGTATGGAGTCTTGTGGGCTTGGCCGTAGATGCCCTTGAGATCTGTCCGTGTTAATGCATGAATCAGTAGTTTGTTCCTTTTCGTTGCTGACCTGTACTTCCTTGTGGGGATGTGCCATACTTTATCCTCTCTCCCATTGAAAGAAGGACGTTTGGGTTGTTTCCAATTTAGGGCAATTACAAACAAAGGCAATATGCATTGGCATCTAGGTCTCTGTGAGGGCACCTGCTTTCACTTCTCTTGGGTGAATACCCAGGAGTAGGATAGCTGAGGCTGGACAGTCAGTGTGTGCTGAACTTCACAGGAAGCTGCTGGCTGGGTGCAGTGGCTCACGCCTGTAATCTCAGCACTTTGGGAAGCCAAGGAGGGAAGATGGCTTGAGGACAAGCATTCAAGACCGCCCTAGACAACATAGCAAGACCTCATCTCTACGAACAGTTTTAAAAACTAGCTGGACAGTCCAGGCACGGTGGCTCATGCCTGTAATCCCAGCACTTTGAGAGGCAGAGGCGGGCAGATCACCTGAGGTTAGGAATTCAAGACCAGCCTGGCCAACATGGAGAAACCTTGTCTCTACTAAAAATACAAAAATTAGCCAGACATAGTGGTGGCCGCCTGTAATCCCAGAAGCTGGAGAGACTGAGGCAGGAGAATCACTTGAACCTGGGAAGCAGAGGTTGCAGTGAACCGAAATCGTGCCACTGCACTCCAGCCTATGGAATAGAGTGAGACTCTGTCTCAAAAAAAAAAAAAAAAATAGCAGGACATGGTAGTATGGAAGTATGTGCCTGTAGTTCCAGCCTACTCAGGAGACTGAGGAGTTCAAGGCCGTCATGAGTCGCGGTTGCATCACGGCACTCCAGCCTGGGCAACAGGGCAAGACCCTGTCTCTAAAAAGAATAAAGAAACTGCCAAATGGATGTTTGAAGGGCCGGGCCATTTTCTACTCCTACCAGCAGCATAAGAGAGTTCCAGTGGCTCCATGTCCTTGCAAACATGTTCAGGAGTAAATTTTAAAAAGGAGCTGAAGAGGTTCTGTAGATGAGGGGGCTGCAGGGCAGCTGACAGGAGAGGAGGCCAGGGAGGAGACTGTCACTCAAAGATCCCTTTTCCAGAAGCATCTTCCGGTTGCATCTTTGCCTCTTGCCTGGTGATAGGGTTTGGCTGTGCCCCCACTCAAATCTCACCTTGAATTGTAGTGATCTCCATGTGTCAAGGATGGAGCCACGTGAACATAATTGAATCACGGGGGTGGGTTTTTCCCACACTGTACTTGTGATAGTGAATAAGTCTCCCGAGATCTGATGGTTATGAAAAGGGCAGTTCCCCTGCACACACGCTCTTGCCTGCCACCATGTAAGACGTGCCTTTGCTCCTTCTTTGCCTTCCGCCATGATTGTGTGGCCTCCCCAGCCATGTGGAACTGTGAGTCCACTAAACCTCCCTCTTTCCTTTATAAATTACCCAGTTTTAGGTATGTGTTTATTAGCAACATGTGAACAGACGAATACACCTGGGTTACTGATGGACCTCTTTCTGTCCCGGCTCCCCTTGATGGGTGGGGGTGCAGAGCCCATGCCTGGCTTTGTCCTGGAGAGCCGGGACACCAGATAGGTGGCCAGGGGTCCGTTTCCTGCAAGCCTCTGCCTGTGCACACTCAGACTTACCATCTCTGCCTATGATACCCTGTAGAGTGCAGTGGGCGTGGTCCTGGCTACATGGGGAACAGGGACACGGGCGTTAAGGGGGTGATGACCCCCATCACCCAGGGAACAAAGGCCTCAAAACCCCGCCTGCGGGCTGCCTAGACACACAGCTGGGCACCAAAGGGATGCCCAGGATCAAGACCAACAGGGTCAGGGTTCCGGTCCCTGCCCTTGGGGAATTGGTGGTCTTGTTTTGGAGAGAAATGAGCAACATCCCTCCCTCCCAGGCTGAGTGGTGATATCGGAGGCGATATGAGTTGGGGCAGAGAGCCATGTCCCAAAAATGTCACGGATGGCCATACTCTGTCTTCAAGGATGGAGTGTAAACTGAGGGCCGGGCCGTCGGTCAGCTGGTGGGAATTAGGCATTTTGATGACTGGGAGCTCCAGCGTTGCTGAGGCCAGGACAATGGGAGGGGAGATGGGGACAGACGCCTCGAAGTTGCAGTGGCGGGGCCGTGAAAAAGACGGCTTCTCTGCCCGACTGGCACTGGAGCCACCCTTCGGCCACTTCTTCCCTCCAGGAAAAAGTGGGATCCCAGGCCTGGACATAGGGGCTGAGGGGCTCAAAGGTCCCCAAAGATTACAGGGTTACAGTGGGGACAGTCAGCATCTCTGTGGCTCTCCTGAGTCAGGACTGGGGAGGGGGACATGAAGGAAAAGACAAAGGACTTACCCAAGATCACCCAGCAGCCTGGGGCTAGAGCTCTGGGTAAACTGAGTCTTCATCCCTGGGGCACGGGTGGGCGGCTGCCCCAGGGGACCTACTTGGACTAATGAGAGCTTTCGTGTCTGTCTGTCCATCCAGGTGTAAGTTCTTCAGTCTGACCGAGACACCAGAGGATTACACTATCATTGTCGATGAGGAGGGATTCCTAGGTAAGTGTTAACTCTCCTAGGGGCTCGGCTGGACCACACTGGCTGGTCACCTCCTCATTTCTGACCCCATCTACTGGTCAGCTAGAAAAATAGCAGAGTGCTCACACCTGTAATCCCAGCACTTTGGGAGGCGGAGGCGGATGGATCATGAGGTCAGGAGTTCAAGACCAACCTGGCTAAGATGGTGGTGAAACCCCCATCTCTACTTTAAAAAAAAAAAAAAATTTAGCTGAGTGTGGTGGCAGGTGCTTGTAATCTTAGCTACTTGGGAGGCTGAAGCAGAGAATTGCTTGAACCCGAGAAGCAGAGGTCGCAGTGAGCCAAGTTCGTGCCACCACACTCCAGCCTGGACAACGGAGTGAGACTTCATCTCAAAAAAAGAAAAACCGCAGTGTATTTCCTTCTCTCCCTGGATTCTGGAGGGTCCCCTCCCCTCCTGCTCTTGATGTTGCCCTAGGAAAGGCCCCTGAGGTAAAAGGGTCAGTAGGTATGACGTTACCCAGCTGAGCATTAGATCAGCCCAGAAGGAAAAGGAACGTGTTTCACGGAAGCCTGCAGAGTGCTCTAAAACATCCTCACCTGGGCGTAGTGAGTCACGCCTTTAATCCCAACACTTTGGGAGGCTAAGGTGGGAGGATCACTTGAGCCCAGGAGTTCAAGACCAGCCTGGACTTAGTAAGACCCTGTCTCTGCTGAAAAATTATTTTAAATTAGCAGGACATGATGGCATGTTCCTGTGGTCCCAGCTACTTGAGAGACTGAGGCAGGAGGATCGTTTGAGCCCAGAAGTTGGAGGCTGCAGTGAGCTGTTATTTCACCATTGCTTTCCAGTCTGGAACACAGAGCAAGACTCCATCTCTTTAAAAAAAAAAAAAAAAAAAAGAGAGAGAGAGAGAGAGAGAAGTGCCTAGCTGGCAAGAGCACATTTAAGAGGACTTCCCAGAGAAGGCAGCACTTAAAGTGAACCCAGCTAAAAGACTAAAAAGCCAGATATGGTGGTGGACACCTCTACTCCCAGGCTGGGGAGGATTGCTTAAACCCAGCAGTTTGAGACTGTAGTGTGCTGTGATCACACCTGTGAATAGTCACTGCACTGCAGCCTGGGCAAAATGATGAGAACCTGCTCCATTTATTGATTGATTGATTGATTGATTGATTGGAGACGGAGTCCCGCTCCTGTCTAGGTGGAGTGCAAGGGTGCAATCTCGGCTCACTGCAGCCTCCACCTCCCAGATTTAAACCATTCTCCTCCCTCAACCTTCTGAGTAGCTGGGACTACAGGCACCTGCCACCACACCCAGCTAATTTTTGTATTTTTTTTTTTTTTAGGTTTCACCCTGTTGGCCAGGCTGGTCTTGAACTCCTAACCTCAGGTGATCCTTCCACTTCAACCTCCCAAAGTGCTGGGATTACAGGTGTGAGCCACCATACCTGGCCTGAGAACCTGTTTCTAAAAAAAAAAAATTAAATGTCCCCTTTGAGTTGGAAAACATTAAGGGAAGGGATACTTTCCAGGCAGAGAGAACCCCATGTGTGTGCAGCCATGGCTTCCAGTACTGGGGACACACTTGGCAACCCCAGGGAACTAGAGTGTGAGGAAAGAGACAGGAGGACATGGCTTGCCTGGAGGAGGGATCAGGGAAGCTTCCTCCATGTGGCTGTAAACACATGGGCTTCTCTGCCTGGAAAGGTCCCTCCCTTAATGATTTCCACCTGGCGTGGGAAGCACTTAAATTTAATGACTCTTTTTTTTTTTTTAAAGAAACAGGTGCTTGCTACTTTGCCCAGGTTGGAGTACGGGTATGATCATAGACGGCCTGAAACTCCCGGGCTCAAGCAGTCCTCCCACCTCAGCCTCTGGAGTAGCTGAGAGTTAGAGGCGTGCACTGCCGTGCCTGGCTCTAGACTATTTCCTTAACTCCCCTCCTGTACTTTATTTGGGTTAGAAGAAGCTTGGGGAAACTTCTGCAGCGTGGCTCTTTCTGGGAACTCAAAAGAGGAAGCTCCTGATGAGTCCACATGCCAGGATTCACTCAAGGTGTGGCAAAAGTATTAAAGGAAAAATATTAAAGGTAGCTTTAAAGAATAATCACAAACCTTCTTAGGAGGCCGAAAAGTTTTTACATCGTTTCAGTAAAAGTTTCAGCTAAAAATAGCCTAAATCCTCTTTACATTTAGTTATTTTAAAAAGCAAGTAACTAAAATATATAGAGGAGTTTATCTAAATAACTTGTTTACTTGTGTAGCCTTAAAACTAATCTTTAAGCCAGATAGCCCTCTCAAAAAAAAGTCAGCCAATAATATTACCCACTAATAGTGTTTGTTTTAAGCCTCAAAACCTGCCCTTTAATCTTCCACCCCTAGTAGTGTTGACTCAAAGCCTTTGTCATTGACTGTGTGCTAAATAAAAGCCAGAGGCCAGCACGTAATGGCCAGCAGTCGCAGCTGTTTACAGCACTCTGCAAAGAGTCTATAAACAGCCCACTCAGTCAAACTAGCAAAACATAGTATCTGTGTGTCAGTATACTTTATTCATCCATCATTAAGTCAGAGTCTGCAAGACAGACCCCAACAAGTAGTAACCCCGACACACATGATCACAGAGGGCTTCCTGTAGGAGGTGATATTTTTGCTGGCCTTGTGGGGAAGGAAGAAAACATGTCAGGAGAGTTGAATGAGAAGGTACAGGTGCAGAAGCAAGGGCCAGGTCCAGCCTCCAAAAAGGGGGAAGACTGAGGTAGGCAGGGAGCATTTGGATCTTATTCTTCAGGCATTGGCGGAGGGCCACTGAAGGTTGTTGGGTCAGGATAGTCATCATTTGTACTGAGTTGGGATAGAGTCCCCTGGCGTGTGTGCAGGAGAGGGAATGGGAAGGGAGGTTGGAGCTTCCCGGGGGAGTAAGCTCTGTTCAGATAGAGGTCCTTGGGCCTGGCTGAGACTCTCACTGGCACGGGGAAGGAACTGCCTGCAGTCCTTCAAACCTGCCATTCCCAGAGCCATCCACAATGGCCCTGTGACTTTCGATACTGCCTGGCCCTGCCCCTCCCTGAGCCTTTCCAGCCATAGGCACAGCACTGAGGAACAAAGGGACCAGTGGGAAAGCAGGTTTCAATTAGGCCAGCGAGGCCTTAGAGGAGAGGGCACAGCCAGCCAGCCTTACCTCTGTGACTTTGGGGTCAAAGCTTCCCTTCCGGTGTGTGTTTCCTTGTCAGCAAATCAGGCTGCTTGGAAATCCATTCTTGCCCAAGGGAAAAAAAAAAATTGAGTGCATTTGTTTTTTCTTTTTCTTTCTTTCTTTCTTTTTTTTTTTTTTTTTTAAGACAGAGTCTCACTCTGTCGCCCAGGCTGGAGTGCAGTGGCGTGATCTCGGCTCATGCAACCTCTGCATCCCGGATTCAAGCAATTCTCCTGCCTCAGCCTCCCAAGTAGCTGGGATTCCAGGCAGGTACCACAATGCCCAACTAATTTTTTTGTGTTTTTAGTAGAGACGGGGTTTCACCATGTTGGCCAGGCTGGTCTCGAACTCCTGACCTCTGGTGATCCACTTGCCTTAGCCTCCGAAAGTTTGTGAGCCACTGAGCCTGGCCTCTTTTTTCATTTTGAGACAAGGTCTCACTCTGTCACCCATGCTGGCAGGAATGCCAACATATCTCACTGCAACCTCGAACTCCTAGGCTCAAAGGATCACCTTACCTTAGCCTCCTGAATAGCTGGGACTACAGAAGTGTGTCACCACACCTGGCTAATTTTTTTTTTTAAGAGATGGAGTCTTGCTATGTTGTCCAGGCCAGTTTTGAACTCCTGGCCTCAAGCAGTTCTCCGGCCTCCACCTCCCCAGTGCTGGGATTACAGGCTTGAGCCACCACGCCCAACCTGTGCATTTATTTAAGTAGTATCTCCTGCATTCTTTCTTTGGGGTTGCAGGTAGGGGAGGTATACAGAATAAGACCCCCCATTCCTCACCCCTGCTAAACTTCGGATGATTCTAGTGGCCTGAAGAGTAACGACTAAACACCACCAGCCACAGTGGCTTACTATAATCCCAGCACTTTGGGAGGCTGAGGCAGGAATTCAAGAACAGCCTGGGCAACACAGCAAGATCCCATCTCTACAAAAAATACAAACATTAACCAGGTGCCATGGTGCACACCTACAGTCCCGGCTGCTTCTTAGGTGGCCAAGGCGGGAGGATTGCTTGAGCTTGGGAGTTCGAGACAAGCCTGGGAAGCACAGTGAGATCCCGTCACTACAAAAAATTAAAAAGCTTACCCAGGCATGGTGGTATGTCCCTGTAGTCCGAGCTACTTGGGAGGCTGAGGTGGGAGGATCACCTGAGCCCGGGGTGTTGAGGCTGTAGTGAACCGTGATTACGCCCCTGTACTCCAGCCTGAGCAACGGAGCAAGACCCTGTCTCAAAAAAAAAAGAAAAAAAGAGTAAGGACCCATTTTATAGCCGGGCACAGTAGCTCACACCTGTAATCCCAGCACTTAGGGAGGCTGAGGTGGGCAGATCACAAGGTCAGGAGATCGAGACCATCCTGGCCAAGATGAAGCCCCATCTCTACTAAAAATACAAAAATTAGCTGGGCATGGTGGCTCGTGCCTGTAGCCCCAGGTACTTGAGAGGCTGAGGCAGGAGAATCCCTTGAACCAGGGATCAGAGACTGCAGTAAGCTGAGATTGTGCCACTGCACTCCAACCAGGCAACAGAATGACACTCAAAAAAAGACCCATTTTACAAGTGAGAAAGCAGACATTAACCTGCCCAGAGCTAGTGAGTGAAAACCACGACGGGAGAGGAAGTAGGAAATGCTCTCAGGGCACCGCCAGTGCTGCCGGGAAATGATGTGGGAAGACAGGGTGTGCCACCACGTGTGGTCCAGGACAGTCTGAGAAGGCTCTCAGGGGGCTGCGGCAAGATTCGGGTGGGCCTAGGGGCTGCAGTGTGAGTGTAGGACAGGCCCTACCTCTCACCTCCTTGGAGGCTCTGCTTCTGGAGGAGACTTTACTTTTTGTTTGCTTGCTTTTTTCTAGACAGTCTCGCTCTGTTGCCCGGGCTGGAACGCAGTGGTGTGATCTCCGCCCACTGCAACCTCCACCTCCCGGGTTCAAGCAATTCTCCTGCCTCAGCCTCCCACATAGCTGAGATTACAGGCGCCCGCCACCATGCCCAGCTAATTTTTTTGTATTTTTAGTAAAGATGGGCTTTCACTGTGTTGGCCAGGCCCATCTTGAATTCCTGATCTCAGATGATCCTCCCGCCTCAGCCTCCCAAAGTTCTGGGATTGCAGGCATGAACCACTACGCCTGGCTCACTGGATAGTTTTTGGATTTATTTTATTGTTTTTTGTTTTGTTTTGAGACAGAGTCTCACTCCATTGTTGCCCAGGCTGGAGTGCAGTGGCACGATCTCAGCTCACTGCAACCTCCGCTTCCTGGGTTCAAACAATTCTCCTGCCTCAGCCTCCCAAGTTAGCTGGGACTACAGGCATGCACCACTATGCCCAGCTAATTTTTATATTTTGACAGGGTTTCACTATGTTGGCCAGACTGGTCTCGAACTCCTGACCTCAAGTGATCTGCCCGCCTCAACCTTCCAAAATTCCAAAGTACTGGGATTACAGGTGTGAACCACCGCTCATGGCCCACTGGCTAGTTGTTGTGTTTTTGGTAGAGGAGTCGTCTCACTATGTTGCCTATGTGTGTCTCGAACTCCTGACCTCAAGCAGTCCTCCCACCTTGGCCTCCCAAAGTGCTAGGATTACAGGCGTGACCCCAGGAAGAAGGACGCTGACTCTGGCATGGGCAATGAAGGCCAGTGCCCTGTCATCCAGTCCTGCAAACCTCCAAGGCTGCAAACATTGCTTCCCACCAGAGAGCCTCTTCAGCCACTGAACGTGAGCCAGGCTGTGTGTTCACTGGCAGCCTTGACAGTTGGAAGCCAGCAGCTGGTCATGGTTCAGTGGACACTGGGTCTTTCCTGGGAGGGCAGGGGATGGCTTGTAAATGACAAGAACCAGCAGAGTTCCTTGTTTAATGTGAACGTTGTTAAGAGATTCTCGGTCTGAGCACAGTGGCTCGTGTCTGTAATCCCAGCACTTTGGGAAGCTGAGGCAGGTAGATGGCTTCATCCCAGGAGTTCGAGATCAGCCTGGGCAACATGGCAAAACCCCGTCTCTACAAATGATAGAAGAATTAATCTGGTGTGGTGGCGCCTGGCTGTGGTCCCAACTACGTGGTGGGTTTCGGTGGCAGGATCACTTAAGCATGGGAGGTTGAGGCTGCAGTGAGCCATGATTGTGCTACTGCCCTCCAGCCTGGGTGACAGAGCGAGACCCTGTCTCAAAAAAAAAAAAAAAAAAAAAGGTCTTGGCTCAAATGGGTGCAATATGTGGGGGTGTACCTGCGTGTATTCTGATTTTTTACATGTATGACTGCAGGGGTGCAATCTCAGCTCACTGCAACCTCCGCCTCCCGGGTTCAAGCAATTCTCGTGCCTCAGCCTCCTGAGTAGCTGGGATTACAGGCACCCACCACCATGCCTGGCTAACTTTTGTATTTTTAGTAAAGACCAAAACCCACCACGTAGTTGGGACCACAGCCAGGCGCCACCACACCAGATTAATTCTTCTATCATTTGTAGAGACGGGGTTTTGCCATGTTGCCCAGGCTGATCTCGAACTCCTGGGATGAAGCCATCTACCTGCCTCAGCTTCCCAAAGTGCTGGGATTACAGACACGAGCCACTGTGCTCAGACCAAGAATCTCTTTAACGTTCACATTAAACAAGGAACGCTGCTGGTTCGTGTCATTTACAAGCCATCCCCTGCCCTCCCATGTTGGCGAGGCTGGTTTCAAACTCCTGATCTCAAGTGATCCGCCTGCTTTGGCCTCCCAAGTGCTGTGATTACAGGTGTGTGCCACTGTGCCTGGCCTCTTTTATGTATTTAATGAGCCGTGTGTGCAGTGCTAGGTGTCCTGACAGATTCAGAGGAGTGTTAGAAGCCTCTGGGTAGTGGGCAGAAACTTAGACCTGCCCAGCACTGATCTGTGCTCCACATCACCAGCCCTCGTCCATCACAGGTCCTTGTCTGTGAACTGGGAACAGCAGTACATCAGTTGGTCCATGCCACGCTTGGTAAGGCATGGTCAGCAGGCAGTGACTGATCGAAAGGTGGAGAGGTGGCCACATGAGGTGGCTCACGCCTGTCATCCCAGCCATTTGGGAGGCCAAGGCAAGAAGACCAGCCTGGGCAACATCTCAAGAACCCATCTCCACCAAAAAAAAAATAATAATAATTAAAAATTAGCCAGGTGTGATGGCATGTGTCTGTAGTTCCAGCTACTCAGGAAGCTGAGGTGGGAAAATGGCTTGAGTCTGGGAGTTTGAGCTGTAGTGAGCTGTGATCACACCACTGCACTCCAGCCTGGGCAGCAGAGCAAGACCCTGACTCTTTTTTTTTAAAAAAAAAAAAGGCCAGGCACAGTGTCTCATGCCTATAATCCCAGGACTTTGGGAGGCCGAGGTGGGCAGAGATCAAGAGATCTAGACCATCCTGGCCAACATGGGGAAACTCCATCTCTACTAAAAATACAAAAAAATTAGCTGGGCATGGTGGCGCACCCTATCCCAGCTACTTAGGAGGCTGAGACATGAGAATCGCTTGAACCCGGGAGGCAGAGGTTGCAGTGAGTGGAGATTGCACCACTGCACTCCAGCCTGGGCAACACAGCGAGATTCTCTCTTAAAAAAAAGCAGCGGCAGCAGCTCTGGGTTCTGCCCAGGGCTGAGGCTGTGAGCAGGGTGGGCAGACCAATCCATCAGACAGGCTACCTGCTGCTGGCCAGCTGTTGACTGACCTGAAATCTTCCAGCCAGCAGCTGCCACCTCCTCCCCCACACCCACGTGTGCAGCTGGCCTCAGGCCTGGGCTTCTCCCCAGGACCACTCTGGGAATCGTCCAAAGCTGCCGAGAGACTCCTTGTGGCAGAGTCTTCGTTATGTCAGCACCCCCTCAAGGTACACGTGCACCCCAAAGCTTCACCGCCTCGCAGGCTGTATCAGCAGCTGCGTCTGCTGGGGAGGACAGAGCCAGGATTGGCCCCGCGGAGCCCGAAGCCTGTGCCTTTGACAAGAGATAGGCCTCCCACTGCCAAAGATGGGAGCCGCCTCTTCCCGTTTCTCTGCAGCCGCCTGCCTCTCCAGCTGCCCATCGGCTGACCACTGGCCCTTCTCAGCCAGCTGGACCAATGGGCTCCCTGGGCTGTGGTCACCATGGTGACCAGAACTGGGCAGGTAGGAAGGCATGGGCCTCAGTTTCCCTCCTCTCAGGCCAAGCTTGCCTTTCCCCAGGAATCTTCATCATCACAGCTGCCTTAGCTCACCCGTCTCTGAGCCCCTCTCTCCCTTTTTCTCTTTATCTTTTGACACAGGGTCTGGCTCTGTTGCCCAGGCTGGAGTGCAGTCACAGCTCACTGCCGCTTCCATACCCCAGACTCAAGTGATCCTCCCACCTCAACCTGCCACGTAGCTGGGACCACAGGCATGTGCCCCCACGCCTGGCTCATTTATTTTTTATCTTTATTTTTTTAGAGTTGGGGTCTCTCTGTGTGACCCAGGCTGGTCTCAAATTCCTGGCCTCAAGCGATCCTCCCACCTTGGTCTCCCAAAGCACTGGGATTACAGGCGCGAGCCGCCACCTCCAGCCTCAGCCCGTCTCTTTTCAGCACCCTGTTTTCTGAGGGACTTGGTACTTTTCATTGGGTGCACAAGACAGCATGTGGGTCCTTGAGTCAGACCTGTGTTGCATTGCTGTTTCTGTTACTTCCTGAGTGATCTTAGGCAGATCCCTGCCCCTTCCAGCATTTCTGGACTGTTGAGTATACAGTGAGCAAAATAACCCTGCCTCGACCAGGCACGGTGGCTCACGCCTATAATCACAGCACTCTGGGAGGCCCAGGCAGGTGGATCACTTGAAGCCAGGAGTTCAAGACCAGCCTGGCCAACACGGCAAAACCCCGTCTCTGCTAAAAATACAAAAATTAGCCAGACATGGTGGTAGATAACTGTAATCCTAGCTACTTGGGAGGCTGAGGCAGGAGAATGGCTTGAACCTGGAAGTCAGAGGCTGCAGTGAGCCTAGATGACACCACTGCACTCCAGCCTGGGTGACAGAGTGAGGCTCCATCTCGAAAAAACAAATGCAAACAAACCTGCCTCTTTGTGGGATGGCGCCAGAATCCCCCCACTGTGCCATGCCCCTCCCCGCTCAGGGCCTGGAACTCGGTGCGTTTAGGCAGGTGCCCGGTGATGCATGAAGAGTCCCGCCTGCAGCCTGGTCTCAAGTTTGCAGCTGTGAGTCTGTGGACACACGTGCATAGTGTGTGCCTGTGTCCCACGTTCAGGACTACTCAGGAACTCTGTCTGCAGGACACGGCGGAAGGGATGGCTCAGACCATCCCTTTTTGGATTCTGGGTGTGCACGAGCTAGGTAAGGAGGCTTAGCAGTTGCTTCTGCTCTGGCCTCCCACCCTGCCAAAGTCAGTGTCAGCCCCTGGGACTTCCAGGCCCTCAGGAGGGGCATGGGTGACAGTCACTGCCCTCCCCCCAAGGTACAGCATCTTCAGGGGCCCCCCTGGAGCTGCCTGTTCTTCCAGAGAAGCCCAGTGTGCAGGGCTGGATGAAGCAGAAAGAGAAACCTCAGAGCCCCACCCTGCCTTCTCCTGGCCTCCCCTCCACCCAGAGCCTCCCCGGGAGGTCTCCGGGAACACAGTTTGAAAGCCACTTGCATGTAAGACGGTGGGCATGATGACAGTGCCAGACCCACAAAAGGGTTGTAAGGACTCAAAATAAGGGCATTACCCTCTACTGACACCATCGTTTTACGTCTGAGGAAACTGAGGCTCGGCACAGATCAGCCACTTCCCCACGTGGCTCCTGCTCTGCTGAGCTGCCTGCCACGTCCCGTGTCATCTGAGGGCCTTTCCTGCCCAGTCCTCCCAGGAAGCAGCCTTGGATTCAAATCCCATCCTGTTGAAGGCCGGACATGGTAGCTCACACCTGTAATCCTAGCCCTTTGGGAGGCCAAGGCAAGAGGATCACTTGAGACCAGGAGTTCGAGACCAGCCTGGCCAACATGGGGAAAACACCATCTCTACTAAAAATACAAAAATGAGCTGTGTGTGACGGTGCATACCTGTAATCACCGCTATCGCTCAAGCCCGGGAGATGGAGGTTGCAGTGAGCCAAGATTGCACCACCGCACTCCAGCCTGGGCAACAGAGCAAGACTCTGTCTCAAAAAACAATCCCATCCTGTTGGAAAGTGAGGCTTGGGTAGCGCTGGCCCCAGAGCCTCATCCTCTCCTCTCTGACCTGCCTTGCCCTGCCCTGGGGACAGCCGGGACCCCAGCAGTCAGTCACAGGGCTGCCTTCTGTGTCTCCCTGCAGAGCTGCCCTCCTCAGAGCACCTGAGTGTGGCGGATGCCACCTGGCTGGCCCTGAACGTGGTGTCCGGCGGTGGCAGCTTCTCCAGCTCCCAGCCCATCGGTGTGACCAAGATCGCCAAGTCGGTCATTGCCCCGCTGGCCGACCAGAACATCTCCGTGTTCATGCTATCCACGTATCAGACAGACTTCATCCTGGTGAGCCAGTCATCACAGGCGCGCCTTGAACACTCACACCTGCCTGTCGGTCACACACATGCTCGCTCCCGTCTCCCACCCCTTGCAGCCTTGCCCTTCCACGCTACTCTGGGGTGGGGGCAGGGTCTCAGAGTGAGAGCTCGGGGCCCCAAGCCCACATGCCCCAGGGCCACCAGGCACACGCTGCCACAACTTCTTGCCCTCAGGTACGCGAGCGGGACCTGCCGTTTGTCACACACACGTTGTCATCAGAGTTCACCATCCTGCGGGTCGTCAATGGCGAGACCGTGGCAGCCGAGAACCTCGGCATCACCAATGGCTTCGTGAAGCCCAAGATGGGTAAGCTGGGGGCAGGGTTTGTACATGGGAAACCTCACGAAGTTACCAGATCCAGCCACAGACCAGCCTCACTATCAGCACGGGCTTCTGCCCACTGAGCATGAATGGAGTGCCAGGCAGAGAGGGATACAAAGGGCCCGGCGTGGTGGCTCATGCCTGTAATCCCAGCACTTTGGGAGGCTGAGGCAAGTGGATCACCTGAGGTTGGGAGTTCGAGAACAGCCTGACCAACACGGAGAAACCCCATCTCTACTAAAAATACAGAATTAGCTGGGTATGGGGGTGCATGCCTGTAATCTCAGCTACTCAGGAGGCTGAGGCAGGAGTATCGCTTGAACCTGGGAGGTGGAGGTTGCAGTGAGCTGAGATTGTGCTATTGCACTCCAGCCTGGGCAAAAAGAGCGAAACTCCATCTCAAAAAAAAAAAAGAACGTGACTCAAAGGTCCTAGGTAGGCCCCGCTGCCATGTCTAGCAAGGGTGCTGGGCGTGCACGCAGACAGCAATGGCCAGAGGCCACTCCTGCAGCAGGCCACATGTCACGGCGGGCCTCCCTGGGCAGGGACTGTGGAGCTGAAGCCTGGAGCATGGGTGGGAGCGGAGCCAGGGGGTGACAGTTGGGAAGGGCATCCCAGGCAGCCAGCACAGCATGTGCAAAGGCCCGGGGCCTGCGGGTGAGCTTGAGGATCAGGGCGGTGGTAGGTGGTGGCAGAGGCTGGACAGGCAGCGGTGCCTGAGTCTGTCTGGGCCTGCGGCTGAGCCGCCCCAGCCCTCTTCCCGGGCCCTGCACCCACCCAAGCTGCTGCTTTCGGTCCCAGCCTCAGTGCCCGACATCTCTGTGCTGTTGCAGTCCAGAGGCCGGTCATCCACCCGCTGTCCAGTCCGAGCAACAGGTTCTGCGTCACCAGCCTGGACCCCGACACGCTGCCTGCTGTCACCACACTCCTCATGGATGTGATGTTCTACTCCAGTGGGTAGGGCTGCCTCGGGCGTGAGGGGCCGCGGGGTGGGCTGGGGGAAGGCACGGCTCTGCCAGGAGCTCGTCTGAGGTGGGGAGACACAGACTTGCCCTGGAGCTAGTCTGATGGGGGAGATACAGGCCTGCACCGGAGCTAGTCTGAGTGGGGAGACAGGGACCTGCCCCAGAACTAGTCTGATGGGGGAGACACAGACCCACTGCAGAGTTAGTCTGAGGGGAGAGACGTGGACCCGCCCCAGAGCTAGTCTGAGCAGGGAGACACCAACCCACCTGGAGCTAATCTGACGGGGGGAGACACGGACCTGCCCCAGAGCTAGTCCGAGGGGGGAAACAGCTCTACCTAAAACTCCAGTCTGAGGGGAGAGACATCCTACCCTGGGAACACCATAGTTTGGTGAAGCTCCAAGGACACATTGGGAGCTGTAACAAACTCTCCACTCCCCACTGAGCTCCAAGGACAGGCCCAGTCTGTTGTGGAGCGGAGAACCCAGATTTTTTCATTTGGTGAATGACAGGCGTTGCGTCACTTCCTCAGTGGATTTTGTAAAGCTTAGGCCAACGCCAGGTGGGGCAGGGCAGGGCAGGGTCCAGCATGCTGACGGTCACCCCAGCCTGTGCCCTGAGGTGCGGGCAGACCCCGGAAGGGGCCCAGCAGCCTGTGCGGGGGGGTCGGCCAGCCCTCCAGCACTGCAAAGCGTAGCACCCGCCTCTGTGAATGTGGTGAAATCATCCCCATTGCATTGCGAGCAGGATGAGAAGGACCCTGGCCCAGGGTTGCCCAGGTGGCATCAAAGCCTGGGCAGGGCCCAGTTTCCCTGGGCAGGTGGGCAGGCGCCTCAAGGGCTCCATCCTTACCAGCTCCCCCCAACCCCCAGAGTGAAGGACCCCATGGCTGCCGGGGATGACTGCGGCCACATCCGCTTCTTCTCCTTCTCCCTCATTGAGGGCTACATCTCCCTGGTGATGGACGTGCAGACGCAGCAGAGGTGAGCCAGGCCCTGGGGTGGACGCTCAATCCAGGGTGGGCCCCAAGGTCTGGGGGGAGTCTGTGATGGGCCCATCACCCACTTTGTCTTTTTTTTTTTTTTTTTTTTTTCTTTTTTTTTTTTTTTTTTGAGACGGAGTTTCACTCATGTTACCCAGGCTGGAGTGCGATGGCGCGATCTCGGCTCACCGCAACCTCCGCCTCCTGGGTTCAGGCAATTCTCCTGCCTCAGCCTCCTGAGTAGCTGGGATTACAGACATGCACCACCATGCCCAGCTAATTTTTTGTATTTTTAGTAGAGACGGGGTTTCACCATGTTGACCAGGACGGTCTCGATCTCTTGACCTCGTGATCCACCCGCCTCGGCCTCCCAAAGTGCTGGGATTACAGGCTTGAGCCACCGCGCCTGGCTTTTTTTTTTTTTTTTTTTTATATTTTTTTTGAAACAGTCTCAGTCTGTCACCCAGGCTGAGTGTAGTGACGCAGTCTCAGCTCATGCAACCTCCGCCTTCCGGGTTCATGCAGTTCTCCTGCCTCAGCCTCCCGAGTAGTGGGGATCATAGGTTCCCGCCACCATGCCCACTGATTTTTGCGCATTTAGTAGAAACAGGGCTTCACTATGTTTGCCAGGCTGGTTTCAAACTCCTGACCTCAAGGGATCCGCCCGCCTCGGCCTCCCAAAGTGAGGGTTACAGATGTGAGCCACTGCACCTGGCCCTCGTTTTTATTTCTGTTGAGACAGGATCTCACTGTGTCGCCCAGGCTGGAGTGCCGTGGTGCAGTCTTGGCTCACTGCAGCCTCTGCCTCCGCGGTTCAGGCGATCCGTGTGCCTCAGCCTCCTGAGTAGCTGGGACTACAGACTCGTGCCATCACACCTGATTTTTGTATTTTCATTTTTTTATTTTTAATTTTTTTTTTTTTTTGAGACAGGGTCTCACTGTCACCCAGGCTGGAGTACAGTGACATGATCTCAGCTCACTGCAGCCCCCACCTCCTGGGTTCAAGTGATTCTCCCGCCTTAGCCTCCTGAGTAGCTGGGACTACAGGCACACACCACCATACCTGGTGTGTTTATATATATATATATATTTTGTAGAAACAGAGTTTTACCATGTTGGCCAGGCTGGTCTTGAACTCCTGACCTCAGGTGATTCACCCACCTCGGCCTCCCAAAGTGCTGGGATTACAGGCGTGAGCCACTGTGCCCAACCACTTTGTCTCTAATAAACCCTCACTGTCGCCCTTCATCATAAGTGAGCCAGCTCCTCAGCTCAAAGAGGGGCAGGGGTTGTCCAAGGTCCACGGTGAGGGGGTGGCAAGGTGGGAATTCGAACCACGGCCCCAGTGCTATTTGTCCCTCAGCTTCTGCCCTGGACCTGGGAAGAAGTGTCCAGACTAGCCTTAGCAAGGGGCCCAGGGGTCTTGTTCCAAACCCCAGACTGATATCACCCTCCCCATCTGCCTCCCCGCAAGACAAGGAGGCTTTGGGGCGAATGGGTCCAGGGTGTCCGGAGGGGATGGTCCTTGTGGGCCCTTAGCTCTGGCCCACCCACCCATCCGCCCGGCCAGCCCCCTGCCTCCCTCTGGCTGATGCACCAGCACGCCAAGGAGGGAGCGCAGTTCACATCAGCCTCGGGGATTCTTCTCTCACCCCCTTTGAAGGTTTCCTAGTAACTTGCTGTTCACAAGCGCATCCGGAGAGCTCTGGAAGATGGTGCGGATTGGAGGACAGCCCCTGGGATTTGGTGAGCCCTCGGGGGGACTGCATGGGGGGAGGGGAGCTGGCATTGCCGGGCCCACTCACACACATTGACCTCGGTGACAGCCCCTGCTGGGGGTACAGATGAGACTGAGGTTTGTGGAGCCCAAAGTTTCGGTTGCTCCCCAGTGTGCGGCAGGTGCACACAGGCCTCTTGAGGACGGGAGGAGCAGGCCTCAATCAGAGTGATTTTGTTTTGTCGCCTCTTGAAAATTAATACATTGCTTATTATTAGAAAATTAAACAGCTGCACGAAGTGGCTCATGTTTGTTATCCTAGCACTTTGGGAGGCCTAGGTGGGAGGATCCCTTGAACCCAGGAGTTTTATACCAGCCTAGGAAACATAGCAAGGCCCTGTCTCTACAAAAAAAAAATTTAAAATTAGCTGGGCATGGTGGCAGGCATCTGTAATCCCAGCTACTCAGGAGGCTGAGACAGGAGGATTACTTGAGCCCAAGAGTTCAAGGCTGCAGTGAGCCATGATCACGCCATTGTACTCCAACCCGGGCGACAGAGCAAATCCTCATCTCTAACAATAAGGAGGCCAGGCGTGGTGGCTCGTGCCTGTAACCCAGCACTTTGGGAGGCCGAGGTGGGTGGATCACCTGAGGTCAGGAGTACGAGACCAGCCTAGCCAATATAGTGAGACCCCATCTCTACTAATCATACAAAAAATTAGCCAGGCATTGTGGCTTGCGCCTGTAATCCCAGGTACTTGGGAGGCTGAGACAGGAGAATCGCCTGAACCCAGGAGGCAGAGGTTGTAGCGGCAGTGAGCCAAGATTGTGCCACTGCCCTCCAGCCTGGGCAACAGAGCAAGACTCCATCTCAAATAATAATAATTTAATTTAAAAAGAAAGAATAAATTGGGCTGTGATAAAAGTTAAGGAGAAAAAACATCACTCCTAGTTCCACAGTTCAAAGAGAATACCTGTTGGCAATTTTTTAAAGTATTTTCTTCACATAAGTACGTGTAATCGTCAGACAGAAGTGTCTTCTCATAAGTATCTGTAATTGTCAGAGAGTCTGACACCCACCACGTTACCCCTAAGTACTTCTCCTTTTCCATCCTGGGAAGAAACACTTTTTCCTGTACAACCGCAGGATTCCACGGGAGAATATTTTTAGTCATTCCCTAAGACTCAGTCTTGCCTCTGTTTCCACAATTGTCCAGACAGTGTCTTTGGTGGATAGCATTTTTTTTTTTTGAGACAGGATCTTGCTCTGTCACTCAGGCTGGAGTGCAGTGGCACAGTCTTAGCTCACTGCAGCCTTCGCCCCCTGGGCTCAAGTGATTCTCCTGCCTCAGCCTCCAGAGTAGCTTGGATTACAGGCGTAAGCCACCGCACCCAGCCAAGGTGCCACACTTTTTATTTATTTATTTTTATTTATTTATTTATTTTTTTTGAGACGGAGTTTCGCTCTTGTTACCCAGGCTGGAGTGCAATGGCGCGATCTCGGCTCACCGCAACCTCCGCCTCCTGGGTTCAGGCAATTCTCCTGCCTCAGCCTCCTGAGTAGCTGGGATTACAAGCACGCGCCACCATGCCCAGCTAATGTTTTGTATTTTCAGTAGAGACAGGGTTTCACCATGTTGACCAGGATGGTCTCGATCTCTTGACCTCGTGATCCACCCGCCTCGGCCTCCCAAAGTGCTGGGATTACAGGCTTGAGCCACCGCGCCCAGCCCCAGGCGCCACACTTTTAAACAGCCAGATCTCATGACAACTTAACTGTCACAAGAACAGTACCAAGAGGATGGTGCTAAACCATTTATGAGCAATCCACCCCCACGGCCAAGTCACCTCCCACCAGGCCCCACCTCCAAGACTTCAGATTACAATTGGAAGATTCAGACAGCAGCACAGAGCCAGCCTGCATCGCCCGCCAGCGACCAGAGACGGCTCTTGGCTGGGGGACATCCAGGTTAAGCCTTCAAGAGAAATGGCGAGTGGGAGGCCGGGTGCAGTGGGTCACGCCTGTCATCCCAGCATTTTGGGAGGCTGAGGCAGGTAGGTCACTTGAGGTCAGGAGTTCGAGACCAGCCTGGCCAACAAGGTGAAACCCCCTCTCTACTAATAATACAAACAAATGAGCCGGGCGTGGTGGTGGTACACGCCTGTCATTTCAGCTATTCAGGAGGCTGAGGCCCGAGGATCCCTTGAACCTGGGAGGTGGAGGTTGCAGTGAGGTGAGATCACACCAGTGCACTCCGGCCTGGGCAATGGAGCGAGACTCCGTCTCAAAAATAGAAGCAGGGTGGCGGATGGGAATTCTCTAGGAGCATGGTGGGTGCAGGGTAGGCATTGCCCACAGAGGGTGGAGGCTGAAGAGCCACAGAGGCAAGGGTAGCCAGGTGACGCAGAGGCTAAGGACGTTCTCCCCTGTCCCTAGATGAGTGTGGCATCGTGGCCCAGATCTCAGAGCCCTTGGCTGCTGCAGACATCCCAGCCTACTACATCAGTACTTTCAAGTTTGACCATGCACTGGTGAGTGTCCAAACCCAGATTCCCCTGGGGCAGGGCCGGAGGGGGGCAGCGGGTTCCTGGGCTGACTGACAGGTGTCTCCTTCCTCCCCCACCCCGCCCCCTGAGCAGGTCCCAGAAGAGAACATCAACGGTGTCATCAGTGCCCTGAAGGTCAGCCAAGCAGAGAAGCACTAGGAGGGTCTCTTCTGCCCCTCCCCGCTGCCGCCCGGCCCAGCCCCAACCCCGAAGATTGATCTTGCAGTATTTCTCTACAGACTGGAAAATCGGCCCTGGGGACCCCGAGGAAGGGGCCTCTCCGGGAGACTCCCTCGATTGCCAATCCCTCCAGGCCAGGGGCCCACACCAAGGCCTCCTCATGCCCTCCCGCCTTCCCAGAGCCCCCCAGCCCTCCAGAGGACAGCCTGCCTCTTCCCCACTTCCCCACCCCAGAAAATGCTTTCGGAGGCCCAGGGGGCTGTGAGCTGATCCGCCTTCTCATTCAGCCTCGCCCACGGCCAGGGGCAGATGCGGAGGGAAGCTGGTCCCTCCAACGAGCCAGCCGTGTACCAGCTGTCATGTCACCTTGCAGGGCTGGGGCTGGCGGGGTGGGGTGGAGTCTGGGGCACCCGGGAGAGTTTTGGGGGCGAGTACTGTGGTCGCTGGTCTCTGGTCCGTCAGCTCAGGGCTGGTCCCCTCCAAGTGGAGGCCAGCACTACCCCCTCAGGTCATCGGGGCTGGTGAGGCTCAGACGGGAACCCAGGTGGCATCCCCAAGCTGGGAAGGACCCAAACTCCCCCTGTACCTCGCCTGCCATTCACAGGGCCTGGGCCCGACTCCCAGCAAGACTGCCAAGAGGGCCCTGTCCAGACCCTCGCCCACAAACACCCAGTCCTTGGGGGAGGAGGGAGGGTCCCAGGAGACCCACCAGCCTGGAGCACCAGCTCCTGTCCCCTCAGCTCTCCCTGGACCCGCCTTGGGCAGGCAGAGCCTCAGTTTCCCCCAGCAGGGATATCCCTGGCTTTTTGGGCCTGGGATTTCTTAGGTGGTGTCCCACCTCCCCAACAGATGACTAGACCAGCATAGGACTCCCCGCCTCCCTCTCCTGCCCCCAACTCGCCTGCCCACCCCTTGGTCGGGGGCTGTGGCATTCCTAAGTACTTGACCCAGGAGGCAGCTTAACTGAGCCTTAACAGAGAAAACCATACCTTGTTTTAGTTTTTTATTTAATGTGTTTGCACCAGGCTGCTGTTGGCGGTAGTTTCTGTTTGAGGGGGTAGGTAAGACCGATTTGAGTTGCGTCGAGGGGGCCTGGAGGCTCTGTGTCACTAGGCTGGTCCTCTGGGGCTCCAGGGATAGGCATGAGAGTCGGGAGATGTCACCCAAGCCTTGGCCCTTTCTTCTGAAGGGAAGCTGAGAGCAGACATCTACAAGAGGCTGGAGCTGCTGTCACCCCACATGGGACCTCCCAACCAGCTGTGGCTCTTGCTGAGCACCAGAGGCGGTGAGGGGACCCTAGGGCCATGGGGAAGAGACAGCAGGGTGACGGGCCAGCTGGGTGGTCACGACCAGGAGGCACGGGGTTAGCTGTGGCGTCCCTTCCATTGATTGGGGTGGCTTTCTGAGTGAGCAAGGTCCAAGGGCCTCTGTGGCTTTGGCTCCGACAGTCAAGTTGTGATGTTTCTTTTTTCTGAGATGGTGCCTCACTCTGTCACCAAGGCTGGAGTGCAGTGACACGATCTTGGCTCTCTGCAACCTCCACCTCCCAGGTTCAAGTGATTCTCCTGCCCCAGCCTCCCGAGTAGCTGGGAATACATAACACGTACCACCATGCCTGGCCAGTTTTTGTATTTTTAATAGAGACAGAGTTTTGTCACGTTGCTCAGGCGATCCGACCGCCTTGGCCTCCCAAAGTGCTAGGAATACAGGCGCGAGCCACAGCACCCGGCCGAGTTGTGCTGTTTCTGAGAAGGTCAGAGGAGAAGGAATAGTTTCTAAACCTGGCAAAGTGCCCCCCGCTTCTGTGAGCCGAGTGGGACCCTCTGAGCCCCAGAAGCCCACTACATCAATTAGAAACCCACTTTTTTTTTTTTTTTTAAGTTAATTCATTTTGCACAAAACTTCAAAACAAAACTTGTACATTGCTGGTCCCAAAAGGGAGGCGGCCAGGTGGGGCAGGCCTGCGGTGGAAGCCCTGAGTCCCCTTTCTGACCTTGCAAGGCCTTGATTTTCCTTTCTGTCATTTCCCCCTGACAATGTCACTTCTCTGCCTTTCCTTCCCGCCGTGCAAGTGTGTCGGCCCCATGACCCCAGCGTCCTGTGTCCCCCAGCTAGACTTCCTAGGACGTATCTATTGTACACACCTATAAATACCTGTGTTTTATGTTGATAGAGATATATACTGTAAATAGCATATATACTTGAGCAATATATATGTTAATATATACTGTGTGAGCAGTCTGTGGACACAGCCCCCCGCTGTGTGTGCCCACGTGTGTGGGTGTGGTGGCCTCCGCCCCGCGCCGTCTGCCACGCACGCGGGCACGTTGGAGTCACCATATATTTTTAATTCAAGTATATATAGGCAATACGATTATTACAGAAGCCGGGGGGTTCCCACAGACCTGACTTGAGAGATCAAAGCCAGCCACTCAGAGCATGGGACATGGGACGTGGGGCAGGTGCCAAGAGCCCACTGTGACGTGAGTCATGCCTCCTGCACCCCACTTTCCCCAGCCACAGTCCTGGGTGCCCTTGATTTTTTGGGGGTGGATGTTGATCCCCAGGGAGGAATATTTGGAATTTCTTGCTTTTAATTGGAATGCCCCCTCTTGCCTGCCCCACCCGGCGGCCTCACCCCGAAGACCTGGGCTGGCCAGATGGCCCACGCTGCCTGCGTTCCGCCTCCGTGGGTGGCAGTTTTTACACAGGTGGCTTATCTGTTGTTTTTTTTTTGCGGGGGGTGGTGTTTGTTTTGGTAACCTGCAAGCTTAGAAATCTCAGGTTCTGCTCCCGGGGCTCCTCCTGGGGATTGGCCTCATGAAACAGAAAAGCAGGAGTAGTGGGCTGGGGCCAGGGTCTGGCTCTGCAGGGGTGGGGCCTGTTCCGGCCAGACCCGTGGGAGCTTTCCCCCAGGGACCCTACTCTGCGGTCCCGGGGGCCCCTTTAGTTTTTCTGCCCCCGTCCTGCTCACGTAAAGCTTGGTTGATCTTCTCGGCGTTCTGTGTACAGCGCAGTCTTGGTTTGGTCTCCACAGCTGTTCGGTGGGGTAGATGTGAGTGTGGTTTTTCCCAGCAGGGGTTGTCTGCCCTTGTATTCCAGCCATCTCCTGGTCTGCTGGGTGAGAGGGTCTCTCCAAGCCCCAGTCCCCACTAGGAGGGGTGTGTGTTTCTTGGAGGGGCTGCAAGCAGGACCCGTCTCCATCCGCAGCTGCATGGGGCTCCCTGCCTGACTGCCATCTGTGCCCCGGAGGAAATCCGAGGAGTGGGCCCGTTGTTTCGGCGTGGCAGATGGGGCAGGTGCCTGGCCGGGGAGGAAGGGAGCTCTCTATGATATGGATTTTTTCTCTTTAGATGGGAGTCTTTTTCTGTCACCCAGGCTGGAAGGCAGTAATGGCATGATCTCAGCTCACTGCAACCTCCACCTCCTGGGTTCAAGAAAGTCTCCTGCCTCAGCCTCCCAAGTAAGGGGGATTACAGGTGACCGTCACCACACTCAGCTAATTTTGGTATTTTTAGTAGAGACAGGTTTCACCATGTTGGCCAGGCTGGTCTTGAACTCGTGATCTCAAGTGATCTGCCTACCTCAGCCTCCCAAAGTGCTGGGATTACAGGTGTGAGCCACCACACCAGGCCTCATGTGGAATGTCTAGGAGCAAGCAGGTGGTCCCGGGCTGCCAGGTGGGCTCCTGGAGTGTGTGTCTTGGCCCCTGTGTGGTTCTCCAGTAAGAAAACCCCAGACAGTCTCAAACCCTCTCTCCCCTGCACTCCAAGGACAGTGGGAGCTGAAGGATGGGGAGGGACAGAGAGTGACCACCCCTCCCCAACACTGATAAGTTCTGTCTCGTCATGGGGCTCCCCTGGTTCCCAAGACACCTGTTTCTCCTCAGCCCCTCATCCTAACCCAGCAAAGATGGGCATTACCAACTCTGCACCTCCTTCCTCCATGGGCATCTCTAGAACCCCCCGGGCACTGCCCACGCCACCATCCTCAGCCCAGGGCATGCATTCGAGCCGAGAGGCTTGCAGCCCTCACTCCAGTAGCCTGCCCTCCCCAAGATTCAGGGGGAGCCCAGAGCCTCACCCTAAACCACCAGCATACTCACCTCCAGGCACCAGGCTGCTGGTGGGAAAGGAAGGAGCTGGGCAATCAGAGGCTCCCAGCGCAGCCGCCTGAAGCAGCGTAGCCACGGTGACTTTTTTTTTAGCAGGAGGAGGTTTGGTCTGGAGGGGCTTGCTCCTCCGAGGTGACAGAAGATACCCTGAAGGTCAGGAGAGAAGACAGGGAGGGCCAGGCCCCCGTGAAAGCCCAGGGCACTATTTTCCTGGTGATCTTCAGAGGTGAACCCCGGCCAGCTCCCACCGGCCCCCTCCTCCTGGCTGCATTTTCCAGGGAGACCTTTGGGAGTCCTAAGACCACTCTGGGCCCCTTTCTGAGCCCTGAGTTCTGGTTGTGGGGACAACCAGGGCTTTTGCAGCCCCAGCTAAGAGAGGGGGCTTCAGGGCAAGAGTAGCCCAACCCTGCAGTGAGGGGATTTTTTTTTTCTTTTTTTTTTGAGATGGAGTCTCGCCCTGTCACCCAGGGTGGAGGGCAGTGGAGTGATCTCAGCTCACTGCAATCTCCACCTCCTGGGTTCAAGCGCTTCTCCTCCAACAGCCTCCCAAGTAGCTGGGATTACAAGCGTGAGCCACCATCCTTGGCTAATTTTTGTATTTTTAGTAAAGACAGGGTTTCTCCATATTGGGCAGGCTGGTCTCGAACTCCTGACCTCAGGTGATCCACCCACCTTGGCCTCCCAAAGTGCTGGGATTACAGGCGTGAGCCACTGCGCCCAGCCAGTGGGGGTATTTTTGATGCCACTTCCTGAGTAAAGCACTTTGCATGGGGATGGGAAGAAGAACCCCCGTTCTCAACCCACTCCGAGCAGGGCCTGGAGCAGTGGAGATGGTGGTTGGTGTAATAGGCGGAGCCTGAGTGAGGCCGGTGGGCTTCTCAACATGAAAAAGACATTGGCTTTGGGTACTATGGTGAGGGAGGGGATTACGCTTGGTGGGGGCCCATTCAAAGGAGACTGGGCTCAGTGGCTCACACCTGTAATCCCAGCACTTTGGGAGGCCAAGGCGGGAGGATCCATTGAGGCTAGGAGTTCAAGACCAATCTGACCACATAGCAAGACCCCACCTCTACCAAAAAAAAAAAAAAAAAACAGGCTGCCATGGAAGGAAGGAAGCCAGCCAGCAGCGGCCTGCTGCAGAGGCAGGAGCCTGAGGCCTGGGCCATGGCATCCAGGCACAGCCTGGTGGCCAAGAGAGCTTGTGGCTATCGTTACAAGGGAAGAGGAAGTATGGAGATGGGAAGTGCCGGGCAGCTTCTGTGCTGGGAGTCGGGACACAGGCCTGGGCGTGTTTATGCACACGTATGTGCTTGTATGTGGGTGTGTTCATACACTAATATTAGTGTGTGCGCGCGCAGGTGAGCAGAGCCCGTACCTGAGGTGGGACTGGCTCCTGGAGTATTTTGAGTTCTCAGAAGCAGTCTTGCTCTCGGGCCCCGAGTACAGAGATGATCAGGTGAGTGGAGGCAGGACTGGAATGCAGGCCCTGGCTCCAGGG
This sequence comes from Sapajus apella, assembly GCF_009761245.1. Lineage (NCBI taxonomy): Eukaryota > Metazoa > Chordata > Mammalia > Primates > Cebidae > Sapajus > Sapajus apella. The sequence continues at coordinate 4,122,347 of NW_022437028.1, forward strand.
CAAAGGGTGGGGCGTCTCTGGTAGGATGGCCTCACCCCACTTGTCAGAACTACTCTGGAGGGGGGCAAAGGTGTCAGGAACAGTTTGGCTGAGCATTTCTGGCTCAGGGTTTTTCATGAGGTTGCTGTTGTCTGAAATCAGCTAAGGATTGGAGGACGCACTGCCAAGTTAGGCCTGGCTGTAGGCAGGAGGCCTCAGTCCTTCTCCAGGTGGGCCAACCCACGGGGCTGCTTGAGTGTCCTCACAATATGGCGCCCGGCTTCCCCCGCCAGAGCAAGAGATTCAAGGGCCCAGGGTAGAAGCCGAAGTGTTAATTTTATCCCGAGCCTCAGAATTCACACGCAGTTGCCTCCACCATGCTCTGGTGTGATACAGCCCAGCTCTGATTGGAAGGGGCTGGGCCTGCCCATGCTGACTCTTCAAAGGCATCCCATCCTGAAGGTGGTGTTCCCAGGGAGAGCTTTTGGGGGCCGGCGCTCCCTCACCTACTGGGGTTCATTCTGGAAGAGGGTCCAGAAGAATTGGAGACCCCTGCCCCTCAACTTTGGAGGTGGCAGGGTGAACAGCAGGCCAAGTTCAGGGCCTGAGACAGGCCAAGGCCAGTGCAGTTTCCCCCCCGCACTGCCTTAGTTCACCTGTATTCAGAAGACGGGTCTGGGAAGAGTTGAGCAGAGTTCCCTCTAAAAGAGTAGGGAGCTGATAACAATCCCAAGCCCTCCTCTTAATGCCAAAATCATTTCCGTTATCCTGAGATGGGGTGAGTGGATGGATAGTGTACTGAGGGGCCTCTGCCCTGCCCGGAGCCCCCATCAAAGGGGAGCGCAGGGGACTTCCTGCCCACGGCCCCCTCTGGCCCTCGCCTGGCATGCCCGGGTCACCAGCAGCAGCAGTGGTGTTTCAGTGGTCCCAAGATCTGGGGGAAGGGGAGAACCCGCCATCTTATCCCTACCCCCTGGGGCCTTCACGCTTATTTTCTTGTTGAAGAAACACAAAACCCTCGAGATTCATGTACTGTATGTTGGAGAGAAAAAAATACCTAATGTTCCCCCAAAAAAGACAGTATATTTTGTACTTTGTAAAGTGTTAATTAAAATGGAAAACGATGCTGGCTGGTGGCTGTCTGGTTTTGTGTGGACCTAGCCAGAGACTGGCCTTATCTCTTTCTCCTCCATGCTGTGATTGGGGGAACACAGGCCAGGGGCTAGAGGGGGTAAAAAAAAACACCCAGAATCTGAGGAAGGGCCCCCAGAGCCACAGGAGTTGTATTAGTTACATGGTGCTATGTAACAAGTTGCCCCAAAACTTAGCAGCTTGTTAAACATGATCATTATTTATAGATCACATTTTCTGTGGGTCAGGAATTCAGGAAGTTTGGCTGAGCGATTCTGGCTCAGAGGCACTCATGAGGTTGCCATTGTCTGAAATCTTAGCTAAGGATTGGAGAATGCGCTTCTAAGTTACACCTTGCTGTAGGCAGGAGGCCTCAGTCCTTCTCCAGGTGGGCCAACCCACGGGGCTGCTTGAGTGTCCTCACAATATGGAGCCCGGCTTCCCCCAGAGCAAGAGATTCAAGGGCCCAGGTTAGAAACTGAAGTGTTGTTTTTATCCCTAGCCTCAGAATTCCCGTGCAGTTGCCTCTGTCGTGCTCTCTGGTGTGACACAGCCCAGCTCTGAGTTGACATGAAAGGGAGCTATATAAGTGTGTGGAAACCAGCAGATAAAGATGACTGGGACCATCTTGGAGACCAGCTACTATGCCCAGCATCTCCACCCAGATCTTGGGCAGAGGCAGGCCTGGGAGTTGGGGGCAGTCAGTGGAAGGAGTTGGACGGGCCTTTCTGATGGCAGGTGAAGGTCAGGGGCTGGTTGCCTGGCCGAAGGGTGTCTACCCCAAACCTAGAGCCCTGCCGTGGACATTGCAGCTCCAGGAAGGTTCCAGAAGCCCAAGAGCCGATACCTCCAGATTAGATATCCTGCGAGCAGGAGAAGAGGGCACCATGCTTCTGGCTCCTGCCCCTCTTGATACAAGGGGTGCTGGATCTGCACCAGCAAGAAAAAGGTGAGCTTAAGACCAGCAGGTTCTAGACCTGACACCCTCCCCTTCTCCTCTCTGAGATTTTGCATGGGGGCAGGTGTGAGCCAGGCAGCGCTGAAGACCCATACCTGCCCTGGGCACCACCAACCCCCGCCCCCACCCTGCCTCACCTTGGCCCACAGGAAAAGAGAACCGAGACGGAGTGAAAACAGAAGCTGAAAGACAGGGCCTGGTGGCTCACGCCTCTAATCCCAGCACTTTGGGAGGTCAAGGAGGGCAGATCCTCTGAGGTTGGTGTTCGAGACCAGCCTGACCAACATGGAGAAATGCTTTTCTATACTAAAAACACAAAAAAATTAGGTGTGGTGGCGCATGCCTGTAATCCCAGCTACTTGGGAGGCTAAGAAAGGAAATCGCTTGAACCAAGGAGGCGGAGGTTGCAGTGAGCCGAGATCGTGCCACTGCACTCCAGCCTAGGCAACAAGACACTCTGTCTCAAAAATATATATATAATTTTCCTCTTGGAATGCATATCAACTGCCGGAGTTGTGGACCCCGCTACCACCATTAGACTGAGACTATCCAGCCTGAGGCCCCGAGGAGGAGACTCAAACGGGGCCTCTTTTAGACTGGCATGGCTTCACATGCTGTACTCTGGTCTCCTGGCATTCAGCTGCCACCTGCTACCAGAGCAAGAGCCAGATGCTTCCCCAGCAAGACAGCGCCTCCTGGTTGGAAGTGACAACAGCATCTAGGTCTATCCTTTTATTTTTTTGAGAGAGTCTCACTTGGTTACCCAGGCAGGACTGCAATGGCATGATCTCCACTCACTGCAGCCTCCACCTCCCAGGTTCAAGCGATTCTCCTGCCTCGGCCTCCCGAGTAGCTGGGATTACAGGCGCCTGCCACCACACCCGGCTAATTTTTGTATTTTTAGTAGAGACGGGGTTTCTCCATGTTGGTCAGGCTGGTCTGAAACTCCCGACTCGTTATCTGCCCACCCCAGCCTCCCAAAGTACTGAGATTACGGGTGTAAGCCACTGCGCCCGGCCTGTATTTTTACTTCATTTATTTATTTTTTTGAGCCTGAGTCTTGCTCTGTCACCCAGGCTGGAGTGCAGTCGTGCTAACATGGTTCACTGCAACCTCCACCTCCCGTGTGTGCACGTGCGTGTGTGTGCACACACACACTCCTATCAGTGTTCATTCCTACTCCATGGGCAGGGGCAGGAGTGCTTAGATGGGCAGATGGGCAGGGGCAGGAGTGCCTAGATGGGCAGACAGACTAGCTGGGGGAGGATGGACAACAGCCCAGGAGCTGGCACTAACTGGATCAGAGCCGTGGGTAATCTGGTTACTGCATCCTGGGATGCTGCAGTGGCTAGACTGGCGCCCACCGGGGGGCCCTCGGAGGAGCTGAGAACGTGGCTGCATGTCAAGGGAGGATCCCTGGGAGACAGCTCACTGAGACTTGTGAAGTCGCCTGTGACGATGGTAGATGACATCCTGCCTCTGAGGGGACACCCAGTCTCAGGCGAGCAACGCCACTCCCCAAGGTCAAAGGGCAGAGCAGGGCAGGGAAGCAATTCTCCTGCTTAAGCCTCCGGAGTAGCTGGGATTACAGACAGGTGCCACCACGTCTGGCTAATTTTTGTGTTTTTAGTAGAGATGAGGTTTCACCATGTTACTCAGGCTGGTCTCGAACTCTTGACCTCAGGAGATCCACCCAGCTTGGCCTCCCAAAGTGCTGGGATTACAGACGTGAGCCACCAGGCCAGGCCTCCCATAATAGTTTAAGCAGACCCCACGGCCGTCCAGGCGAAGGCCAGGCCCTCTGCAGATGCTGGCACCAGGTGGAAGGCGGGAGAAACGTGGGACCTTCATAGGTGCATCCTGAGTTTCAGTCCTGGCCCAGGCACGGTGCTGGGCACTGAGCCTCGGACTGCAACCTGCTGGGTCATGCCGGAGCATTCGCTTCATGGCATAAGTGTCAGGATTTGACTTTGTCACGCAGAACACAGTCAGCGCATAAGTATTTCCTGAATTAATGAAAATGTGGGGTGACCACACGTTCAAGAAACAAGTCCCGACGGCATTCTATGGAGGCTGACAACCTGACCTTTTATTAGCTGTGAAGGGTTTTCATGCCAGTGAGAGTCATTGCTTCCCTGAGATCATCAGTGTGGCATGGTGGTCTGCATGTCTGCAGGGACAAAGGGTATGGAAAACCAGGGCCCACAACCGCTGCAAACTGTCCGAGGGAGATGGGGGTGGCCTCCTTGCAGCTCACAAGCTGGGCACACTATGTCTTCTACCAGGGTGCATCTCTGACCTTGGCTACTGGCCCCATCAGAGAGAAAGGGACAGTCTGCGTATACAGAGGATGGCCTGGGGGCACACGGGGTTGGCACAAGCCTCTCTCCACTAAAGCGAGAGGAGACGGGAGCTTGCAAACACTGACTTCACAGGAACACGATGATGCAGCCTAGCAACTGAGCTAATGGCATAGCAGGGTTTCTATGGACGTGTGTCAAATGCTGGGAGTGGGGGGCACGCTGGGGGGAGAGAGGACAGACGCTGACACAGGCACAGGTGACAAGTGGGGAGAGGGCCTGGTCCACGGCAGAAGAGCTCCCACAGAGGGCACAGCCAAGCAGCCTGCTAGACAAAACAGACAAACCCAAGGACGTCCCTTCTTCTACACTGGGTGCTATGTCCAAAGTCAAGATCATTACTGAGGCTGGGCGCCCTGGTTCACCCCTGTAATCCTAGCACTTTGGGAGGCCGAGGTGGGCAGATCACTGGAGGTCAGGAGTTCGAGACCAGCCTGGCCAACATAGCAAAACTCCGTCTCTACTAAAAATACAAAAATTACCCGGGCATGGTAATGCATGCCTGTAGTCCCAGCTACTCGGGAGGCAGAGACAGGAGAATCATTGGAACCTGCGAGGTGGAGGTTGCAGTGAGCCAAGATCTCGCCACCGCACTCCAGCCTGGGCAACTGGGCGAGGCTCTGTCTCAAACAAAAGATTGTTACTAGATCTGTATCTTGGTTGCCATTAGGGTGGGAGGATTAAAAACCCACCTTCTCCAGAGACCCTCCCTCCTCCATCCTCACCTGCCATCCTGAACCCTGCCGGGTGTGACCTGGACCTGACTTCCAGGGGCACTTGCTGTCTATAAATCAGTACGCGCTTTGCGGCTTGAGTTTCACTGAGGTCGGATTACCCTGCTTCACTGCAGGGGCGACGTTAGACCCGGTCCCGGTGAGAGTTTCAGGAAGGAAAACTGACACACCGTTTTCAATTTCTATTTCAAGTTTATGAGAGAACTTGGCTGTAATAAACCTAAGAAAGGGTTCAAAGCCCAGGTGAAGGGCCCCTCCCCTAGATATCTGAGAGGCTGGTTCTCATGGCCGCAGGTCACAGCAAGGACACCGCCGGCTGGATGACCATTCCACTTTAAAGTGCAGCCCTGATGGCCGGGCGCGTGGTTCACGCCTGTCATCCCAGCACTTTGGGAGGCCAAGGTGAGCGGATCACCTGAGGTCAGCAGTTCAAGACCAGCGTGACCAACATGGTGAAACCCCGTCTCTACTAAAAATACAAAAATTAGCCGGGCGTGGTCACAGGTGCCTGTAACTCCAGCTACTCAGGAGGCTGAGGTAGGAGAATCGCTTGAACCCAGGAGGTAGAGGTTGCAGTGAGCCAAGATTTTGCCACTGCATTCCAGTCTAGGCAACAGAGTGAGATTCCGTCTCAAAAGTAATAATAAAATAAAAATTAATTAACAAAGTACAGCCCTCCCAAGATCTCATTCCCTCTTCCTGCTCTCTCTCCACTGCCCACAGAACCATTTAACATGCTGCTTCTCATTTTCCCACCTCCCTAGAATGCTGAGTTCCAGGGTGCGGGGATTTGTGTCAACACGTGCCCCAGCATGACGACCGTACCGGGCATGGAAGGGACACAGGACAAGTATCTGTTGAGTGAATGCATCAAAGGACTGGGATAAAGGCAGACAGGGCACGGGAGTCCAGCCTGTGACATGAGTACAAGGTATTTTCTCTCAGCTGAACTATGGGAGTAGAATCTGTTCAGCAAATATTCATCAGGTACAGCCGGGCGCAGTGGCTCACGCCTGTAATCACAGCACTTTGTGGGGCTGAAGCAGGTGGATCATCTGAGGTCAGTTCAAGACCAGCCTGGCCAACATGGCAAAACCCCATCTCTACTAAAAATACAAAAATAAAAAAAAAAAAAACAATTAGCCAGGCATGGTGGTGCAGACCTGTAGTCCCAGCTACTGAGGAGGCTGAGGCAGGAGAATAGTGGGAACCCAGGGGCGGAGGTTGCAGTGAGCCGAGATCGCATCACTGCACTCCAGCCTGCACGACAGAGTGAGTGAGACTCTGTCTCAAAAATAAAGAAAAAAGAAAAAGAGAATAAGAAAATATTTGTTAAGTAGGACTGTCTTATTTTTCAACTCAGCATGGTAGCTCACACCTATAATCCTAACACTTTGGGAGGCCCAGGCAGGAGGATGGCTTGAGGCCAGGGGTTTGAGACCAGCCTAAGCAACATAGTACGACCCTGTCTCTATAAAAAAAATAATAATGAAAAGACCTCATCTCTATAAAAAAGTAATAACAAAAAGGTATTTTTCACTGGCTTCAGCCTCTGTATCAAAAGGCTTGCTATATTGTAAAAGCAAAACTCTAAATGATCAAGATTTTAAGATGACCTCTTCAGATCTTAAAAACCAAAAGGCAGAAAATAGACTTTATTCCAGACAGATTTGTCAAAGACGTTTTTAAAGGGAAAGGCAAGTCAGGCTACTAAATCGAACGTTTCTGGGTCTCCCCCCCTCCCCGAGCCTGGCACTGCAGCCAAGCCTCGGCGGGGGTGCGGGGGCCCTCGGCCCACAGGAACTTGGCCTCGATTCTCTTCCTGAGGGGCTTCTCAACTTTTCCGAGCCAGGCAGTGAGCGGAGTGGGAGGCTGGGGCTGGCGCCTGCGGGGAGCTCCAGATGGAATCCCAGGCCACGGTGCTTCTGGTGCCCCCCAGTGAGCTTGTGGTGTGGCCAGCGGCCAGGAAGGGCCACGAGCAGGGTGGCTTGAATGAAAACCACAGGCTGAGGCCAGCCGGGCTCCCTTGCCGAAAGCGGGTTTCAGTCCGAGGCACATGCATTGGCCTTGGCCAGACGCAAACTGAGAGACCACCGCGACAGAGGAGGACCTCCCAAGCTCCACGTTCAGGCAAAGCTTCCCTAAGATGGACTTCTCAGGCCAGACGTGGCGCCAGACACCGCCGCATGCTACCTGGAGAGAGCAGGTACGTGCTGGCCACAGCGGCCCACCAACGGCCACCGTTCCGTGCCGAGTTCCACAGGCCTCACCCGCAGCTGGAAAGGGACCCTGCCCCGGATCCTCCTGGTAGGTACCCGCTAAGGGATTCAGGAGAGCGCGTCACAGTGCAGGCAGGGTACTGATCTGCCACTGCCAAAAACCCCGGGGGGCTGGCCACGCGCTGGCCTCTGCCAAGCAATGCCAGTGGTTCCCCGGCCGGGGCCGCCCAAGCAGGTGAGGGAGGAGGTTTAGATGAATGACTTGGCCAGGGTCACCATGTGGTCCACACCACACGCCACATCCACGGGCTCCCCAGGCATCGTCACCTGAAAAATAAGACCCAGCATACCATGAGCGAGAGCGGCGCACCCGCAGGAAGCTGGCACTGGCACTGGCCACGCTGGCCCTGCCTCTCAGTAAGAGACGCCTCTCCAGCCGTGGCTCCCTCCACTCTGGAAGTGGGGGCGCTTACGCCTCCTCAGCAGGTCCACCAGGGCAACCGTGTGTGGCCACAAGGACAAGGCCACCCCTACTCCCTCCAGTCAACAGCAGCCATCGCCATCCATCAGCCTGAGAGGCCAGGCTGGGCAGGAACACAGGCCTGTGCGCACCCTCAATGGGCACGCCCCACAGGGGCTGCTCCCTCTGACCCTAACGCCACCAGGCTCATGCCTCCAGGCCAGGTATTCAAGCTCCCTCCTGGGAGCCACTGCTATGGCTCACTGAGAAGCTCCAGGGGCCGGGCACTATGGCTCACACCCGTAATCTCAGCACTTTGGGAGGCTGAGGCAGGCAGATCACTTGAGGTGAGAAGTTCAAGACCAGCCAGGTGTGGTGGTGTGTGCCTATAATCCCAGCTACTCAGGAGGCTGAGGTGGGAAAATCGCCTGAACCTGGGAGGTGGAGGCTGCAGTGAGCCGAGACTGCACCACTGCACTCCAGCCTGGGTGACAAAGCGAGACTCCATCTCAAAGAAAAGGCTCCAGAAACCCTTTCTCTTGCCTTGCAGGTCCAGTCTGGGAACCAGGCCCCACTGGCCCAGCATCTCCAATCATTTTACCCATCATCCCCAGCTCCAGTCACAGGCAGGCTGGGTCCCAAGCTCCCACCAAGGAGTGGCTGTGTCTCCAAGGCCCTTGCCAGGAGCCCTGACCACACTGCCTGTCTGGGCTGACAACATGGCCTCCGAGGACAGCCCAAGCCTCAAGGGAGCAAGAAGCAGCCATGGAGGCTCTAGCCTGTTTGAAGGATGCCCACTGTTCGATCGCCTCGCCATGAAAACAGACACCCCAACAGCTCCAGGTATGCCCAGGGCCATGGCCAAGCCAGCTATCCAGGAAAGAGCCCCTGACTTTCTCTTTCTTGTTTATTATGACTAGACAGTCCATTCACATAGCTGCAAGATAAAAGGACATACCGTAAAAAAGAAGAAAAAAGTATCAAATGTCTTTTATGCTGGGCACAGTGGCTCACACCTGTAATCCCAGCACTTTGGGAGGCCAAGGCAGGTGGATCACCTGAGGTCAGGAGTTCAAGACCAGCCTGGCCAACATGGTGAAACCCTGTCTCTACTAAAAATACAAAAATTAGCCAGGCGTGGTGGCGCATGCCTATAACCCCAGCTATTTGGGAGGCTGAGGCAGGAGAATCACTTGAAGGGAGGTGGAGGTTGCAGTGAGCTGAGATCGCACCACTGCACTCCAGCCTGGGCGACAGAGCAAGACTCTGTCTCAAAAAACAAAAAAAAAAAAAATCTTTTATTACCACCCCTATCACCAGCTGCCCCAGTCCTCACCTGCCTTTGAACTGGAAACTACTTTGAACAGATTTCTTATTAACTTTCCAGAGGTTTGTTTTGTTTTTAAGAGGCAGGGTCTCACTTTGTTGCCCAGGCTGGAGTACAGAGACACCGTCACAGCTCACTGCAACCCTGAACTCCTGGGCTCAAGTCATCCTCCCACCTCAGCCTCCCAAGTAGCTAGGACTACAGCAGTGCACCACCGTGCTCAGCTTATTTGTGTATTTTTTGTAGAGACAGGGTCTTGCTATGTTCCCCAGGCTGGTCTCGAACTCCTGGGCTCAAGTGATTTTCCTGCCTCAGCCTCCCGGAGTCCTGGGAATCCAGGTGTGACCCACAGGCCTGGCCTTCCAGAGATTCTTTATGTAGAGAAGCAGACAGGCAGCTCTTCCTTTCTTGAGTGCTAACTGCCAAGAAAGGGCGCTGCCTGGCTCGGCCCAAAGACCCCTGCCAGGATGCTGGCACTTGATCTACTGACCAGATCTGAATTCAACCACCCTCCCTGGGTGGCAGCACGCGGCCAGGCGGTGTGACAGCTGGAAAGGGGATCTGTCACAGTCCGTGGAGTTTACCGAGCTTAAGAGGGAAAACGCCTAATCCAGATGGCGTGGCCTTAAAAGCAGAGAGGCAGCAGGCGCCGACCCCGGAGCTTTGAGCCTACGCTCGGGAGACAAGACCATTATGGACTCCTGGCGGCAGGCAGATGGATGCTGGAGACCAAGCCATGCTGTCCTCCCCCCACCCTGTCCCCAAACAAATGAATGTCTTTAGCAGAACCTATTACAGAAATCACTAAACAAACAAGAACGGGGCCCAGTCCATCGCAAAGGCACGTCTATGCAGACACCCTGCCAGGCTAGCGGGGAAGAAAACAGGCTGCCTGGGCCCCCTCTTAGCAACCTCCCCAGCCATTAGGGAGCACTTTATTTGCCTTTCCCGGGAAAGCGCGCCTCCCCACTCACCCGCCGCACTTAAGCCCCCAGGTCCTCGTTCCCCCAGGGCTCCAGCCATTCAAGCCCAAAGCAGAGGAAGCCAGACGGTGTCTGCGTGGGCAGCAAGGGCCCGGCTCCTGGGAGCCCTCCCTGGGGAGCAGCAGGAGGCCCCCCCCCCGAGGTTCCAGCTCCCCCTGGTGGACAATCTCACACAGTCTCTGAACTGAGTCCAAGAGGAGACTGCCCTCAGCCACGTTTTATTTTTGTCCTAGGCAAGGTTAAATGGCGTTTTTCTTCTAAGCCAATTTACACTCACAACTCCGCTGCTGAGGGAAACAGCTCCAAAACCCAGCACCGCATTTAGCCTCAGTGCCTCTCTTAAAAGTCTCAACAGAATCCATTTAGGAACATCCCTATCCACAATTACAAGTTCCTAAAACAAACGCCCACCACGTGAAAGACGGGGGTGCAGGAAGGAGGTCCTTCCTGGAGACAAGAGAACCCGGGAAAGGGAGATTGCCCAGGCGCCCAGCTCTGCAGCTCAGAGGCCACCAGTTTTTTTTTTTTTTGATAGAGTCTCGCTCTGTTGCCCAGAGGCTGGAGTATGGTGGCGAAATCTTGGCTCACTGCAACTTCCGCCTCCCCGGTTCAAGTGATTCTCCTGCCTCAGCCTCCCAAGTAGCTGGGATTACAGGTGCCTGCCACCATGCCCAGCTAATTTTTTGTATTTTTAGTAGAGGTGAGGTTTCACCATGTTGGCCAGCCTGGTCTTGAACTCCCGACCTCAAGTGATCCGCCCACCTTGGCCCCCCAAAGTGCTGAGATTACAGACGTGAGCCACCGCACCCAGCCTGAACATAGTTGTTTTAAAGAATAAAGCTCAGCTAGGCATGGTGGCGCACTCCTGTAATTCCAACACTTTGGAAAGCCAAGGTGGGAAGACCACTTGAGGCCGGAAGTTTGAAACCAGCGTGGGCAACACAGCTGACCCCAGCTCTTAAATAATAAAATAAAATAAAAAATAATATAAATAATAAAATAAGCTGGGTGTGATGGCACATGCCTGTAATCTCAGCTATTCTGGAGGCTGAAACAAGAGGATCACTTGAGCCCAGGAGGTTGAGATCAACATATAAGATGCTGTCTCTTAAAAAAAAAAATTATCAGGCCAGGCGCGGTGGCTCAAGCCTGTAATCCCAGCACTTTGGGAGGCCGAGGCGGGTGGATCACGAGATCAAGAGATCGAGACCATCCTGGTCAACATGGTGAAACCCCGTCTCTACTAAAAATACAAAAAATTAGCTGGGCATGGTGGCGCGTGCCTGTAATCCCAGCTACTCAGGAGGCTGAGGCAGGAGGATTGCCTGAACCCAGGAGGCGGAGGTTGCGGTGAGCCGAGATCGCGCCATTGCACTCCAGCCTGGGTAACAAGAGTGAAACTCCGTCTCAAAAAAAAAAAAAAAGAAAAAATTATCTGGGTATGGCGGCACATGCCCGTCATCCCATCCCACATTCCCGTTACTTGGGGCTGAGGCGGGAGAATCACTTGAGCCTGGGAGACAGAGGTTGCAGGGAACTGTGATCACACCACTGAACTCCAGCCTGGGTGACAGCAAGACCCTGTCTTAAAAAAACAAAGAAAATAAAAATCACCTATAATTTTTTTTAATGAGACAACAGAAGGGACTGGACCCTCTCACCCCTAATCCAAATAGGACAAGGGTCGAGGCCACTCCCCTGCACAATGCTTAGGGGCTCCCTGAATGTGCAAGAGGCACGACAATGGCTTGCCACCAAATGCAGCCATCATGGGGACAGGCTGGTATGCCCTTTTCCTGACAGCACAAATGTGTTTAAAATGCAGGCCAGGCGCAGTGGCTCATGCCTGTAATCCCAGCACTTTGGGAGGCTGAGGCAGGCAGACTGCTTGAGGCCAGAAGTTTGAGACCAGCCTGGGCAACAGAGCAAGACCCGCATCTCTGGTGTATGCCTGTGGTCCCAGCTGTTCAGGAGGCTGAGGGGGGAGGATCACCTGAGCCCAGGGAGGTCCAGCCTGCAGTGAGCTGTGATCACATCACTGCAATCCAGCCTGGGCGACAGAGTGAGACCCTGTCTCGTAAAAGGCGAAAACAAAAAAAACAAAGCAAAAGTCTCCATTTCACCTTGCTTTCTCAGGGCCTCGACCCATGGTCTTGAATGAAGGAATCTGAGCCTGCTGAATCCACGGGGAACCAAGAGAAGCAGCAATCAAGGAAAGAGCCAAGAGAAACTGTCCCTGTGACACCCAAGTGCGCCAGAACACAGTGCTGTGGGTTTGCGACATATAGACCCTTTTTTTTTAAAAAAAACTATACGTTTCTGGCTGGGCACGGTGGCTCACAACTGTAATCCCAGCACTTTGGGAGGCCAAGGGAGGCGGATCACTTGAGGTCAGGAGTTCAAGACCAGCCTGGCCAACATGGTGAAACCTCGTCTCTACTAAAAAATACAAAAATTAGCCAGGCATGATGGCACGTGCCTGTAATCCCAGCTACTCGGGAGGCTGAGGATACTCAAGCAGGAGAATCGCTTGAACCTGGGAAGTATAGGTTGCAGTGAGCCAAGATCGTGCCATTGCACTCCAGCCTGGGTGGTAAGAGAGAGATTTCATCTCAAAAAATAATAATAATAAATAAATAATACATTTCTTTTGCAAGTCCTTATTTTTTAAAAAGTCTTTTTTAAAAATGCTTTCACAATTTCAAAGCAAATTAAAATCCAACCTTCCAATAAAGTATACCCATATGCACACTGCACACACGGACATGAGTCTCTATGCAGAGACTATCCTTGGAAAGAAACATAAAGAAGCCAGCAGCCGGGCGTGGTGGCTCACATCTGTAATCCCAGCACTTTGGGAGGCTGAGGCAAGCAGTTCTCCAGATGTCAGGAGTTCAAGACCAGCCTGACCAACATGGTAAAACCCCATCTCTACTAAAAATACAAAAATTAGCTAGGTGTGGTGGCGGGTGCCTGTAATCCCAGCTACTCGGGAGTCTGATGCAGGAGAATCCTTTGAACCCGGGAGGCGGAGGTTGCCGTGAGCCTAGACTGCACCACTGCACTCCACCCTGGGTGACAGAGGGAGGTCCCTCTCAGGAAAAAAAAAAAAAAAAGAAAAAGAAAAAAAGAACTAGGACCTGTGGCTGCCTCTGGAACAGAAACTGGGTGGTGGGAGACTAATTTTCCATAGTACATTTTTTTGTACCATGAACATATGTTCCATGTTCCAAAAACCCCCAAAACCCTCCTTTTTTAGAATGCCTTAAATAGCTTAGTAAACAACGCAAAGGTAAACTACAATTTTAGCACGAACCTTCTTCCCCTGTAATTCTGGAGCGAGCCTTTCTGTCTAACTGCATACCACACCTCCAAGGAGGCCACCTTATTTTTTCACTTCGTGGCTGCGGCTGGGCCATCTAAATATTAAACAGCCTGCTTTAAGTTCATCGTAAAGCGTTTCCCTACATGGGCTGCTGTCGACAGCGCCTAGCATGCCGACTTCATCAAACATCTCCCCCTCCCTGGAGACTCGCGGCATCCTACCGGAGCCTGGCGCCATCGTGCCTTTGTTTCCCTGATCTGGATGCTTGGGTGGGCCACTCCCTGCAACCTCCCACTCAGCGGGCAGGGATGAGCTGACCCAGTTCCTGCAGCTCGAGAGCCTGGTGCCACTGCCCCGCCCACCACACCACACAGATACTCCACAGGTATCTCATGGGTGTCACCAGAGTGTGCTTTATGCGGCTGGAGGAGCACAGCGGGGACCCGGAAGGGGGAGCAGGCCCTGTGCCCCTTGTCCTGGCCCAGCTGCACTCGAGGTGATGGCCTGCTGTGATGTCAGGTGGCTCTACTCTCTGCGCCCATCCTCAAGACCGCCCCGGCCAGCCTTACCCTCCACGGGAAATACTGATCCTCCAGGCGGCCGATTCCCAGGCACCCTCGGGTGTTCTTGCCCCACACAAACAGCTCTCCTTTGTCTGCAAAAAGAGGAAAACGGGTTGGCTGGGACTGTGCGAAGCAGTCTCCAGAGAGAGGACGGGTCACGAGAACAGGCTTTCTAGAACCAGGTGCATTCACAGCCCGACCTTCAACTTCAACTTTTACCAAGCGTTAATCCTTTCTTTTGAAGGCGAAAAGTAAGTGTCGGAGATGCTGTCCCCATGTCAAAAACAGGTCCACGCCCAGGACTTGTGCTGCCACCCACATGGGAGATGAGCACTCGAATAAAGCTGCGGATGGAGGGTGGTACACGGGCAGGCAGTAGGGCACGGGGCGGTGGGGCGGGGGGGCAGTGCACGGGGCGGGGGGCCGGGGGTGGTGTATAGGGTTGGGGACTGGGGTTGGTGCATGGGGCTCAGGGTGGTGTATGGGGTTGGGGGGCTGGGGGTGGTGTATGGGGTTGGGGGTGGGGGTGGTGCACGGGGCTGGGGGTGGTGTATGGGGCTAGGGGTGATGGATTGGGGGGGCTAGCGGTGGTGTATGGGGTTGGGGCTGGGGGTGGTGCACGGGGCTAGGGATGGTGTATGGGGTTGTGGCTGGGGGTGGTGCACAGGGCTGGGGGTGGTGCACGGGGTTGGGGCTGGGGATGGTGTATGGGGTTGGGGGCTGGGGGTGGTGCACAGGGTTGGGGATGGTGTATGGGGTTGAGGGTTGGGGGCTGGGGGTGGTGCACGGGGTTGGGGCTGGGGGTGGTGCACGGGGCTGGGGGCGGTGTATGGGGTTGGGGACTGGGGGTGGTGCACGGGGCTAGGGGCAGTGGGTGCTGGTGCATGGGGCTGGGGATGGTGCACAGAGCTGGGGTCCAGGGGTGGTGCACAGGGCTGGGGGCTGGAGGTCACTAGTGCACGAGGCCCACTCTGCTCACCCCTTGTACCCAAGCCGCGGCCGTGTCCCACCAAACTCTGCCCTCCACAAATCTTCCTGATTTGACAGTGAAAAGTAGGACGATCTGTCATTCCTGGTTTGACTGCCCATATCTTGGGAGCATTCAGCCACAGGACATCTAATGACTACGTGCCTGCTCGTGCTGGGTCCAGGTCTGTGTTCCAGGGGCTGGGAACAGGCCAGAGACGGAACAGATGTACACCTTTAACATACGTTTACAAACTGTAAAAACCATCACAAAGAAAAGGTACAGGATGCTGTCAGAGGCCAATGCAGGAGATGGGCTGGCATAGCCCGGCCTTCAGGCGGGACTCTGTCTGCACCAGATGGGGCACTCCTGGCCCATGTCACCACCTGGCTGTCATGCAAAAGGCATGGGTCATGGGAGGCAGAGGAAGTGATGTGGAAAAGCCAGGACTCCAAGAACTGGGGCCGATGGAGTAAGGAGTAATTACAAGCTGTCTTAGCCCCTGATCTGACCATGCCCCTTGTCTTCCACACTCAGACCTTACATAGTTTTTGTGTGTATATGTTTTTGTTTGCTTTTGAGTCAGGGCCTTACTCTGTCGCCCAGGCTGCAATGCAGTGGCACAAACACAGCTCACTGCAGCCTTGAACTCTTGAGCTCAAGCAAGCCTTCCACCTCAGCCTCCCGAGTAGCTGGGACTACAGGCGCACACCACCATGCCCAGCTAATTTCTGTCTTTTTTGTAGAAACAGGATCTCACTATGTTGTCCAGGTTGGTCTCGAACTCCTGGGCTTGAGGGACCCTCCCATCTTGGCCTCTAGAAGTGCTGGAATTATAAGCATGAGCCACTGTGCCCAGCTAGACCTTAGGCGTTTAACAGAACAATTCGGTCTGGCTCCCTAGAATACTAGCAGACTGCAGGATCAACCAATCAACTTCAGTTCCCAGATAGCTATCTGCAAATGCCAGGCACAGAGGCAGGGAGGCAGCCATGCTCTGTCTACCAACGGGCAGGAACTCGCCCTTAGAAGGTGACCTGTTGGTAGCCTTCGGGAGAAATCGAGAAAGGAATTTCATTTCTCTGTGACCTGAAATGGCTACATGGCATAAGGGCAAATAGAAAAGGCTCTACTTGGCCGGGCGCGGTGGCTCACGCTTGTAATCCCAGCACTTTGGGAAGCCGAGATGGATGGATCATGAGGTCAGGAGTTCAAGACCATCCTGGCCAACATGATGAAACCCCATCTCTACTAAAAATACAAAAATTAGCTGGGCGTGGTGTTGCACGCCTGTAGTCCCAGCTATTCGGGAGGCTGAGGCAGGATAATCGCTTGAACCCGGGAGGCAGAGGTTGCAGTGAGCCGAGATTGTGCTACTGCACTCCAGCCTGGGCAACAAGAGTGAGACTCTGTCTCAAAAAATAAAAGAAAAGCCTCTACTCCAGTCAAATGCTTCACACAGATTTCTAACATGTGACTCTGCCCAGAGCTGAGGCCTTAAGAACATTCTGGAAAGTAGATATCTGTTGCCCCCAAAATTAGTCCATAGGACTCTGATTTGCCAAATCAAAATAGCTTTAAGAATTCACAAGACGTAGAAATATCAACAAATGCAAGTGGCCGCTCTGGGGCAGTGGCAAGGCATTCAACCCAGCGCCAGACAAAACTCCGACCCACAGCCACCAGAACCAGGCTGCAGTCTGCCTGCTCCACGGCCTCTGAAACCTGGAATTCAAACTGTAAGTGAATAGCAGTTAGGACCCTGGTTGAGAGGGCGGGCGTCTGCGACAGGCCCCACGTGGGAATGAGGCCAGAGAACTCAGCCGAAGGCCACACGAACTGACTGTCCCGGCCCAGATGTTTCCAAAAGAAAAACAATTACTTGCCATGAGATGAACAGATTTTTTAATTGCAAGGAAGTAACTAATTGACTTGAGAATCACAGAATGAAATGAATTCAGGACAGTGTTACTACTCAAGTCAGCTGAAGAGCCGCAAATTGATTCAATGGTAACTATGGGGGAGTAAGGGATGTAAGCAAGAAAAAAAACACATTCTGGAGGCCTGCGGGGTCACCAGGTATTCCCTGGCTTTGTAACTGGGCAAGCCTTTGGGAAAAACCTCCGTTTCTATCTCCCTTTCATCATTCTCTGCCCCAGCACTGAGATGAAGCCTCTGTGAAACCACGGGACAGTCTGACAGTCCTGCCTTTCGTCATCCCGTATCCTGGGTCAGATCAGGGGCTGGGCTCGGCCGGGGAGCAGGATTAAGCCCCACACGCTCACTTCCTAAGTACCCACCCGCGGACCCGCCAGTGCTGGTTTCGCCCGGCACCCGCCGTACTGACGGCGCCCTCTTCCTACCACGACGGGCGCTCTCTTGAGAAAATGCATGTTCACGTTAGCCTAACCCACAAACCAGGGGGACCAAAACCAGAACTCCAAGGTGGGAGAAACAAGACACATTACCTAACCTCTGGACAAACAACTGGCTTAGCCCTCGCTTCAATGCTCAGAACAAAGGCGCCGCTCTGTTGAACGGGTGGGAACCCGAGACCTGCCGGCAGTCTGGGGTTGAACTTGAAAGAGAGAACCTCTGCCAGGCTTAGCTGGGGCCATCGGCACTTGGTCACTTACTGGTCAGCGCAGCAAAGTGGCTGAGTCCACACTGGATGCGGGAAACCCGGACTTCTGGGTTGAACTCCGTCAGGCCAAAGAGGGTGGGCGGAATCATTTCAGGGATGGCAGTTTCCACTAGGTTTGGGCCTTTGCCAAGAATTCCATAGCCCCAGACAAAAACATGTCCCTCTCCTACATTACAGTAGAAACAAGCGTCAGTGAGTCCCTCCAAGTAAGAACCCGCCCTCACCAGAAACTCAAACTACACCACCAAGGTTCATGACAGCTACACGGTTTGGTTTGGTTTGGTTTTTTTCTCCTTGCTTGGCAAGAACATGTGGACAGAGATTTAGAATTCTCTCTCCCCTGCTTCAGTCCTTGCTGGGGGAGTCTGTCTCGCCAGCTTTCCTGGCTCAGAACACAAACTTCCCACATCTTGAGGGTTAGTAACGTGGAGGGGACCAGGGCATAAATCAGCCAGAAAACCCATGTGAACACCGGAGACCTAGAGGAGGTTTTTTGACAGCTCTGTATTTCGCACTGATCAGAAGACCAAGCCAAACACATAAACCATGTCTGGCCAGATGCATCCAACTCTTAGAAACGATGTTTTGGTTACAGAAAGTTTCATATTCTTCAGTGGTGCCAGGCGTTTCATCGCTCTCCAGAGCTAAAGGCTGTTCTCCCATCTGCCTTTGATTTTTTGGCTGGAGAAGGCAAAGCCGGAGTCTCTCTGGCCCAGGCTAAGGGAGGGGAACGAGGTAGTTCGCTCTCCACTCCAGAGTTCTGCTCTAGAATGACTCAGCCCTGCAGACATGTGTCTACATATACGTCGCAGGCTATTCGCGTGCTGTCCAGAACTCCACTCACACCCTGCAATGACTGAACTCAATCCAACAACATTTTCCCATGACCAGAGTCCCTTCCTGTTCTTAAACAGGGTCTTGCTGGGCGCAGTGGCATGTGCCTATAGTGCCAGCTATTTGAGAGGCTAAGGTGGGAGGATCGCTTGAGCCCAGGAGTTCTGGGCTGTAGGGCGCTATGCCGATCAGGTGTCCGCATTAAGTTCGGCATCGACATGGTGACCTCCCGGGAGCGGGGAACCACCAGGTTGCCTAAGGAGAGGTGAACCGGCCCAGGTGGGAAATGGAGCAGGTCAAAACTCCTGTGTTCATCAGTAGTGGGATCGCACCTGTGCATAGCCACTGTGCTCCAGCCTGGGCAACATAGGCAGACGTCATCTCTTAAAAAAAAAATACAGGGTCTCACTCTGTCGCCCAGGCTGGAGTGCAGTGGCATGATCATAGCTCACTGCAGCCTCCAACTCCTGGGCTCAGGGGACCTCTGCCTCAGCCTCCTGAGTAGCTGGGACTACAGGTGTGCACTACCATGCTCAGCTAATTTTTCATTTATTCTTTTTCTACTGAGGCAGAGTCTCGCTCTGTCACCCAGGCTGGAGTGCTGTGGCGAGGTCTCGGCTCACTGAAACCTCTACTTCCCGGGTTCAAGCAATCCTCCCACCTTAGCCTTCCAAGTAGCTGGGATTATAAGCATGCACCACCATGCCTGGCTAATTTTTCTATTTTTAGTAGAGGCAGGATTTCACCATGTTGGCCAGGCTGGTCTCGAACTCTTGACCCCAGGTGATCCGCCAGCCTCAGCCTCCCGAAGTGGTGCTTGGATTACAGGTGTGAGCCACCACACCCAGCCTTCCAGCTAATTTTTCCATGTTTTTGTAGAGAAGGGTCTCCTTATGTTGCCCGGACTGGTCAGGAACTCCTGGCCTCAAGCGATCTTCCTGCATCAGTTCCCCAAAGTGCTAGGATTACAGGTGTGAGCCGCCACGCCCAGCCACGTTACCCTCCTAAGGCTGAAGTCTACAAATCCAATGGTCACTGACCATTCCCTGTGCAGTCTACCCACAGCTTCCCAATGAGCCACCCAAAAGAAGGTCTCACCGTTTAACACCGCACAGCCCGTGCCACCGCAGGCAGCCTGTCGCACCTTCCCCACTCCTGAGAAGCGTAAGCACCGGGGCACATTCACCTGAACCAAAGAAAGGAGCCACACCATCAGGAAAGCAAACCAGTAAGGACCAGGAAGTGTTCTGGTCTTAGGTACAGAGTATCTGAGTCCCAGTTCATTCATTCACTCCACAGATACTTACTAAACATCACATACCAAGCATCATGCTAGGTGCTGGGGTATAATGGTAAGCAAAAGAGACCCAGTTTCCACCCTCAGAGAGTTCTAGTCTAATGGAAGAGGCAAATGCCAATCAAAATTAACATAAAATGATACATTTGCGGCTGGGTGCAGTGGCTCACACCTGTAATCCCAGCATTTTAGGAGGCCAAGGAGGGTGGATCACTTGAGGCCAGGAGTTTGAGGCCAGCCTGGCCAACATGGTGAAACCCTGTCTCTACTAATAATACAAAAAATTAGTCAGGCATGGTGGCATGTGCCTGTAGTCCCAGCTCTTTGCGGGGGCTGAGGCAGGAGAATGGCTTGAACCCAGGAGATGGAGGTTGCAGTGAGCTGGGATCACACCACTGCACTCCGGCCTGGGTGACAGAGTGAGACCCTATCTCAAAATAAAACATAATAAATCAATAATAAATGTGTGTTGTTTTAATCCACTATGTATTGGTGCCATTTGTTACGTAGCAACAGCTAACAATGGCATGCCACTGGATCTGTCCCCCTCAGGAAGGCCACAGGTGACATTTCTCTCAGGACTTGGTATCAGGGAGAGCCATACTTCTCCCCTTTTCTTTTTTTTTTTTTTT
>NW_022437028.1:4142859-4205422 GCF_009761245.1 Sapajus apella
CTGAGTAGCTGGGATTACAGGCACGCGCCACCATGCCCAGCTATTTTTTTGTATTTTTAGTAGAGACGGGGTTTCACCATGTTGACCAGGATGGTCTCGATCTCTTGACCTCGTGATCCACCCGCCTCGGCCTCCCAAAGTGCTGGGATTACAGGCGTGAGCCACCGCGCCCGGCCTACTTCTCCCCTTTTCTTAGTGAAACAATGAATCATTTAAATGATCATGTTTCTTCTTTGCTTTGCCTACTAGGGAGCTCAGAACCAAATTTGCAACCCTCTTCTAGCTACTGCACCGGACCTCGGAGGGTTTTTTAAAAAATCTTATTAGCTGACCTTTAGTTTCACTTTGTGCAGATTTCTCTATTAATATATATTTAAAACCCTACTGTATGATGTCACAGATTTGATCATATCAAGGAATGTACTATGTTTATTTATAGAGATGGGATCTTACTACGTTGCCCAGGCTGGAGTGCAGCAGCTACTCACAGGCATGATCACAACACACTGCAGCCTCAAACCGCAGCAACGCACCAGCCAGGTGTGGCAGTGGTCATGCCTATAATCCCAGCAGTGTGGGAGGCTGAGGTGGGAGGATCACTTGAGGACAGGAGTTTGAGGCCAGGCTGGGCATAAAAGCAAGACCCTGTCTCTACAAAAAAAATTCTTTTAATTAGCTGGTGTGATAGTATGCACCTGTAGTCCCAGTTACTACGGAGGCTGAGGCGGGAAGACTGCTTGAGCCAGGTGTTCGAGACTGCAGCAAACTATCACAGCACTCCAGCCCGGACAACAAAGTGAGACCCTGTGTCAAAAAAAAAAACAAAACCAAAACAAACAAAAAGCTAGCCATTAGCAGTATGGGGTTTTTTGGAGGAGTGATTAAAATGTTCAGAAATTAGGCTGGGCACAGTGGCTCATGCCTGTAATCCCAGCACTTTGGGAGGCCGAAGCGGGCAGATCACCTGAGGTGGGGAGTTCAAGACCAGCCTGACCAACACGGAGAAACCCCAACTCTGCTGAAAATACAAAATTAGCTGGGCATGGTGGTGCATGCCTGTAATTCCAGCTACTCGGGAGACTGAGGCAGGAGAATCGCTTGAATCCGGGAGGTAGAGGCTGCAGTGAGCTGAGATTGCACTGTTGCACTCCAGCCTGGGCTACAAGTGTGAAACTCCATCTCAAAAAAAAAAAATGCTGTGAAATTAGACAGTGGTAACAGCTGCTCAGCATTGTGAATATGTTAATACTAAAATCCACTAAGTTATAAACTTTAAAATGGTGAATTATGGTATGTGAATAATAGCTCTATTTTTTAAACTGGCTGTCAGTCAGTCATTGTGGAACATGAGTGATAGGTAGAAAGAGATTAGTTCCACAACTGATATGGTTTGGGTCTGTGTCCCCACCCAAATCTCATGTTGAAATGTGAACCCTGATGGTGGAGGTGGGGACTGGGGGGAGGTAACTGGATCACGGGGACGGTTTCTCATGGGTCCACATCACCCACTTTGGTCCTCCTGAGATCTGGCCATTAAAAAGTGTGTGGCGTTGGCCTTGCCTATGGAATAGTCATTCTTTATTCCTTTACTTGTTCTTTTGTTTTTTTCTAAAACAGAGTCTCACTCTGTTGCCAGGCTAGAGTGCAGTGATGCGTGCTCGGCTCACTATAACTTCTAACTCCCTGGTCCAAGCGATTCTCCTGCCTCAGCCTCCCGAGTAGCTGGGACTACAGGCCCGTGCCACCACACCCAGCTAATTTTTGTATTTTAGTAGAGATGGGGTTTCACCATGTTGGCCAGGATGGTCTTGATCTCCTGAACTTGTGATCCACCGGCCTCAGCCTCCCAAAGTGCTGGGATTACAGGCGTAAGCCACCGCACCTAGCCTGCTTTTTTTTTTTGAGATAAACTCTTACTTTGTCCCCCAGGTGGAGTGCAGTGGCACGATCTCAGTTCACTGCAACCTCCAAGTGATTCAATTCTCATGCCTCAGCCTCCTGAGTAGCTGGGATTACAGGCATGCGCCACCAGGCCTGACTAATTTTGTATTTTTAGTAGAGATGGGGTTTTGCCATATTTCCCAGGCTGGTCTTGAACTCCTGACCTCAAGCGATCCGCCTGTCTTGGCCTCCCAAAGTGCTGGGATTACAGGTGTGAGCCATCGCACCCGGCCGTTGATGCTTTAATGTTTCCCAATCTCCCAGCACCACCCCGTCGGCGACCACATACCTGTGTGGAGTCAGTGACAGAGGACAGCTGCAGGTACTCAGAGTTTCCCCAGCCAAAAAGACCACCGTCGGCACTCACAGCCAGGCAGCAGTCACCGTAGGTGGCAACCTGGAGAATGTTCACTCCCGCCAGGTCTCCACCCAGCTTGGTGGGCGTGCTGGTGATATTGTAGTGACCCAGACCTAACGCATTGGAAAATACGGATTTTTAATTATTCACTCTTTTAACAGACACATACACTGACTTACTACAGGCCAAGGGCAGTTTTAAGCACTTAACACATATGAGCTCAGAAACCCTAATTTGGGCTGGGTACGGTAGCTCTGCCTGTAATCCCAGCACTTTGAAAGGCTGAGGTGGGCAGATCACCTGAGGTCAGGAGTTCAAGATCAGCCTGGTCAACATGGTAAAATCCTGTCTCTACTAAAAAAGAAAAAAAAAAAAAAAAAATTACAAAAATTATCAGGGCATGGTTTGCACATGCCTGTAACCCCAGCTACTCAGGAGGATGAGGCACAAGAATCACTTGAACCTGGGAGGTGGAGCTTCCAGTTAAGCTGAGATCACACCACTGCACTCCAGCCTGGGCAAGAGCGAGGCTCTGTTTCAAAAAAAAAGAAAGAAACCCTAATCTGTTTATTTCCATGCTCATATGCCCTCTTTTTTTTTTTTTCTTGGAAACAGAGTCTCACTCTGTTGCCCAGGCTGCAGTGCAGTGGTTCGATCTTGGCTCACTGCAACCTCCACCTCCTGGATTCAAGCAATTCCTTTTTTTTTTTTTTTTTTTTTTTTTTTGAGACGGAGTTTCACTCTTGTTGCCCAGGCTGGAGTGCAGTGGTGTGATGTTGGCTCACCACAACCTCCGCCTTCCAGGTTCAAGCAATTCTCCTGCCTCAAGCAATTCTCCTGCCTCAGTCTCCCGAGTAGCTGGGATTAAAGGCATGCACCACCACCATACCCGGCTAAATTTGTATTTTTAGTAGAGGATGGGTTTCTCCATGTTGGCCAGGCTGGTCTCGAACTCCTGACCTCAGGTGATCCGCCCACCTCAGCCTCCCAAAGTGCCGAGGTTACAGGCTCGAACCACTCCGCCCAGCCATTTTAAATGATTTAAACAAGCTTATAAAGTCACACCTATGCTACTATTACAATGTAAACGAGGTATACGTACACACACAAGAACTGGAAGACAACCCAAGACAATGAACAGGGATGGTATCATATGGTGCTCAGATCAGAGAAAACTGATACAAGATCGAAGCTGTACACAAAGACCTTTCTTGGGTGCAAAGATGAAATACACGGTGGAGAATGTGTACACCTCACTCCTCTTTCTCTTAAATGCACTAGCTCCTTTTTTAATGGGGCATGTGTTTCTTCTTCAACAGGCCTGGCTAAGCTCAGTGGTTCACGCCTGTAATCCCAGTGCTTTGGGAGGCTGAGGCGGGAGCATCACTTGAGCCCAGGAGTTCAAGACCAGCCTAGGCAACATAGCAAGACCCTCTCTCGCTAAAAAAAAAAAAAAAGTTTTAAAAATTAGCCAGGTGTGGTATCACACACCTCCCAGCTACGTGGGAGGCTGAGGCAAGAGGATCACTTGGGCCCAGGAGTTCAAGGTTGCAGGGAACTATGATTGCACCACTGCATTCCAGTCTTGGCAACAGAGCAAGACCCTGTCTCTAAAAATAAATACAATTTTTAAAACTTTTTTTTTTTTTTGAGACGGAGTCTTGCTCTGTCTCCAGGCTACAGTGCAGTGGCATGCTCTCAGCTCACTGCAATCTCTGCCTCCCAGGTTCAAGCAATTCTCCTGCCTCAGCTCCTCTCGAGTAACTGGGATTACAGGTGCCAACCACCGCACCTAGCTAATTTTTGGTATTTTTAGTAGAGACAGGGTTTCACCACATTGGCCAGGCTGACCTTGAACTCCTGACCTTGTGATATACCTGCCTCTGGCTCCTAAAGTGCTGGGATTACAGGCATGAGCCACTGCGCCGGCTTAAAAACTTTTTTTAAAGACTCAAACAGCTTGTTCTTGTTTCTGAAAGACTCAGAACTCCTCTGCTGAGTGGCCAAAGATGCCCCAACGCTTTCTCAGTTCATTGCTATAGGAGCCAGGGGTGAGGGGAATGGAAGGGATGCAAAACAATAGGATTCTCCTGCCTGGAGTCCCAGCACACCAGGAGGCCACAGCAGGCAGACTGCCTGAGGTCAGGAGTTCAAGACCGGCTGGGCAACATGGCAAAACCCTGTGATACAAAGAATTAGCTGGGGGTGGTGGCTCACACCTGTTGTCCCAGCTACTCTGGAGGCTGCGGTGGGAGATCACCTATGCCTGGGAGTTTGAGGCTGCAGTGAGCCATGATCACTCTACTTGGGCAATGGCACCGGAGACTCTGTCTCAAAAAAGAACAGTATTCCCCAGAAAGAGTTAAGAGGTAAGAGCTGAATTAAGGAAGGAGGGTTTTAGCCCATAAAGGCTGTAGAGCTCATAGCTCCACATGACACAGGCTGAGAGCTTTCACAACCCCAGTGCAGGGAAAGACGCTACCTGTTTGCCCATCAGCGCCCCATCCACAAGAATAGACTTCTCCTTTATCCGTCAGGAACAGACTATGATCCTGACCACAGGCCACCTAGCAGACAAACAGAGGTAAGGGGGATGAGAAGAAATGCTGAGAACCCTGTTGTCCTCTTCCAAAGAGCCGAAGGACCAGCACCATGGCATACCGCTCCTGGGCACCCGGAGCACGGTCCAGGCAGGCTGCTCCATGCTCTTCTTCCTTCTCAATCCACCAATCTCTCACTGCACTGAAACAGCTCGTGTTAAAGTAAAATGCGGCTCTCCAAAGGAGCAAATCCAAGAGCTCTGCCGTCCATCCCATGCCATCTCCAGAGAACCACCCCTCGTCCATAACGTTCTCCTCTCAGCCCTCTCTTCTACTCTCTCACAGCTTCCAGCCTTGCTCAGGCACTCAGCCCCTTCTGTGTTGGCAGCTCTCTCCAGGGTCTGTCTCCTGCCCTCTTCTCTCCTCACGCCTCAGGCCACCCTGGGAGATGGCACCCATTCCCACCATTTAACAGTTGCCTCTGCACTGTGATCTCTGGTCTCCACAACTCTACTTAGTTCCAGACTCATTTTTCTAACTGCCTAATAAAAAGCACCATTTATTGAACAATGTTTATGCCAGACACTGTGCTAAGTCAATAACCAAAACCACCTAGTGAGAAACTGAATCTCAGCCAGGTGCAGTGACGTACTCCTGTAATCCAGCATTTTGGGAGGCTGAGGTGTGAGGATCACCTGAGGCCAGGAGTTTGAGACCAGCCTGGCCAATCTGGTGAAACCCCATCTCTACTAAAAATACAAAAATTAGCCGGTGTTGTGGTGCACACCTGTAATCCCAGCTACTCGGGAGTCTGAGGCAGGAGAATCACTTGAACCCAGGAGGTAGAGGCTGCAGTGAGCCAAGATCATGCCACTGCATTAAAAAAAAAAAATCAGAGATATCTGCTAACTTGCACAAAGTTACTCAATCTAATAGGTGAAGGAAACCAGGCACGGTGGCCACACCCGTAATCCCAACCCTTTGGGAGGCCAAGGCTGGAGGATGACTTGAGGCCAAGAGTTTGAGACCAGCCTGGCCAACACAGTGAGAACCTGTGTCTTTAAAAAAAATAGCCAAGGATGGTGATGCATGCCTGTAGACCCAGCTACTCAGCGGGCTGAGGCGAGAGGATCACTTGAGCCCAAGAACTCAAGGCTGCAGTGAGCTATGATCGCGCCACTGTATACCACCACAGGCAACAGAGTGAGACCCTGCCTCTAAAAAATTTTAAAATAAAACCAAAAAGCCAGCCATATCATAGGGTAATTAGTGCCATGGTGTTCTAGGCTGGCTGTATTTTGCTCTCCATTTTATTCTCATCCCCGGAATGGTGCCTGGCTCCTGGTAGGTGCCTATAATAAATACTGAAATGCACACATGCATGAATACGGCAAGTGCTGTGAACCTTTTGCCTCAGCCTCCCCACATGCTGAGATTACAGGCATGAGCCACCGCATCTGACCTCAGTTAGCTTTCACCTTGTTCACCCACTGGAGTATCATCTCCAAAAATCCTTTTTTTTTTTTTTTTTGACAGAGTCTTGCTCTGTCATCCAGGCTGGAGTGCAGTGATGCTATCTCAGCTCATTGCAGCCTACATCGCCCAGGTTCAAGCAATTCTTGTGCGTCGGCCTCCTGAGTAGCTGAGATTACAGGCATGTGCCACTGCACCCGGCTAATTTTTGTATTTTTAGTAGAAATGGAATTTCACCATGTTGGCCAGGCTGGTCTGGAACTCCTGACTTTAGGTGATCCACCCGCCTCAGCCTCCCAAAGTGCTGTGATTACAGGGATGAGCCCCCACACTTGGCTCCAAAATCTTATTAAACTTTGTATCCCTAGAATCTAGCATAAATCCTGGCCTATAGTAAGCAGGCTATAATTTCTACTAAAATAATTTATTGATTCAGAAAATTTGCCATCACCTTACCCAAATCTCGACTTTTCCAAAGCACCCCTAGGAACAGAACCAGCAGCTCTCGGCCCCTCTCTCTTACCTGGACCACCTGTCCGTCGAAGTCCTGCATTCTGTGGACTCTGTGACTTTCACTACAGCCAGGGAAAAATGGGAAGAAGCAAGAGATGTGGTCGTGACAAGCAACCGGGCAGCGCTTTCCCTGTCACCCCTAACTGATGGTCCATCCACCCCGACACAGTAACTGGTAGGGGAACTCTCAAGGTCAAATTTGAGGCTGAGTTAGGCCTGGCCATGAAGGTAAAACAAAACAAAACAAAATCCCAGGTAATCTTAACCCGCAGCAGAAGGGGAGAGTGGTGTTAAGGCCCTCCAACATCACACAAGGAACAAGACGGAAACGTTTTAAACACTAAAATGAACAGAACTAGCTGGGCGTGCGCAGCGGCTCACACCTGTAATCCCACCACTTTTGGAGGCCAAGGGGGGGCCGATCACTTGAGGTCAGGAGTTCGAGACCAGCCTGACCAACATGATGAAACCCCATCTCTACTAAAAATACAAACATTAGCTTGATGTGGTGGCACGCGCCAGTAGTCCCAGCTACTCGGGAGGTTGAGATATGAGAATCACTTGAACCCGGGAGGCGGAGGTTGCGATGAGCCTAAATCTTACCACTGCACTCCAGACTGCGTGACAGAGCAAGACTCCATCTCAAAAAAACAAACATAAAATAAATAAAAAGTAAAATGAAAAAAACTGAAATAAAGGGGAATGCTTAAAAATCAATTTGGTAAAATCAAAACTTAAATTGTAAAAATTCAACCAAAGAAGGCCGTGCGCAATGGCTCATGCCTATAATCCCAGTACTGTGGGAGGCCGAGGCAGGCGGATCATGAGGTCAAGAGATCAAGACCATCCTGGCCAATGTGGTGAAACCCCATCCCTACTAAAAAATACAAAAATTAGCTAGGTGTGGTGGCATATCCCTGTAGTCCCAGCTACTCGGGAGGCTGAGGCAGGAGAATCGCTTGAATCTGGGAGGTGGAAGTTGCAATGAGTTGACATCGCGCCACTGCACTCCAGCCTGACAACAGTTTGAGACTCCATCTCAAAAAAAAAATTCATCCGAAGAAGTTCTACACATCAAAACCAATGGTCATGACCCCTTCTCTCCCACGAAGCTAATGCATGGCGCTCAACCTGAAACAGAAAGCATTCTCCCAGCTTTCCAGTGAGTCCTCACGGACCCCTCTCAGACGTGCCTCTGACTGCCCCACAGGTTTACCACAGTCATCTCCCTAGAAATGTTTAACACTTGTCTGGGCAGGGTGGCTCACGCCTATAATCCCAGCACTTTGGGAGGCTGAGGCAGGTGGATCATGAGGTTAGGAGTTCAAGACCAACCTGGCCAAGATGGTGAAACCCTATCTCTACTAAAAATACAAAAAAAAAAAAAAAAAAAATTAGCCGGACGTAGTGGCGGGTGCCTGTAACACCAACTACTTTAGAGGCTGAGGCAGGAGAATTGCTTGAATCCGGGAGGTGGAGTTTGCCGTGAGCTGAGATGTCACATGAGCTTGCTCTGCCTGGGTGACAGAGCAAGACTCCATCAAAAAAAAAAAAAAAAAAGAAAGAAAGAAATGTTTAACACTTAACTCAACATGGGGAAGGGTAGGCCTTTGGGGAACTCACCTGTAAATTTCATTTTCGACCACTTTTCTTCCACATTGCCCGTAAGAATTGTTTCCCATGCTGAAGACTAAAAATAAAACCACCAATTAAATCAGTTCTGCAGGTTTGTGGGATCCTAGGATGTCAGGACTGGAAGGGGTCTCGAGGGTGGTCCCATCCTGGTGAGCTCACCCCCACTCCAACTGCCCCTGGGTTTCCTTCTCCAACATTCTCAGGCTCTACAGAAACTCCCATGGGGTGTGTGGGGAGCCAGACCCGCCTTTCCCTCCTGGCCCTGGATCTACCTCTTGGGAATTCCACCTTATGAGGTTAGAGCCTGTCACCAGGCTGCCCTGAACACCACTCCCCTCTAGAAAGAGCTCCTAAACACCACCTCCGCCCTTTCCTGCAAAGTACACTCAGCCAGAAAACGAAATTAAAGGCTAGGCACAGTGGTTCACGACTGTAATCCCAGCACTTTGGGAAGGCCAAGGCAGGTGGATCACTCAAGGTCAGGAGTTCAAGGCCAGCCTGGCCAACATGGTGAAACCCAGTCTCTACTAAAAATACAAAAATTAGCAGAGCACGGTGATGGGCACCTATAGTCCCAGCTGCTCGGGAGACTGAGGCAAGAGAATCACTTGAACCCAAGAGGTAGAGGCCGCAGTGAGCCAGGATCATGCCACTGCACTCTAGCCTGGGTGACAGAGCAAGACTCCATCTCAGATTAAAAAAAAAAAAAAAGAGAGACCGGGCATGGTGGCTCATGCCTGTAATCCCAGCACTTTGGGAGGCCAAGGCGGGCAGATCACAAGGTCAGGAGTTCAAGACCAGCCTGGCCAATACTGTGAAACTCTGTCTCTACTAAAAATACAAAAATTAGCCAAGTGTGGTGGCAGATGCCTGTAATCCCAGCTACTCAGGAGGCTGAGGCAGGAGAATCACTTGAACCCAGGAGGTGGAGGTTGCAGTGAGCCAAGATTGCGCTACTGCACTCCAGCCTGGGCAACAAGAGTGAGACTCCATCTCAAAAAAAAGAAAAAGAAAAAGCCACCTCACCACACCACCCAGCTCAGTGACTTCGCAGCAAACGGAGGAGGAGGCCTTCCTTGATCAGGCTGCCTTGTGTGGTTACATTTAGAAATACATGCAATTTTCTAAGACCCAGAGAGCTGAGCACATCAGAATCAACATGTGTCCTGCTGCTTTGAGCAATCCTACTGATCTGCTCAGGAAATGCCGCGTTTCACTCATTAGATGTGGCTCCACTGAGCAAGCCACTCAGGCCCGACCTGAGGCTCCGTTTCACAATGAAATGGTCCCCCCAACTCCTCCATTACCCTTCAACAGACGTCAACTCACCTCCTTCCCTGTCTGTCAAGACAAGAGAGTGGGCTCGGCCACATGCGACCTGCAGCACTCGTGTCTCCTGAGGCCTGTCCAGAGGCAGGGGGACAGGTGAGGGCTCCAAAACATACTCGTAGCCCCTCGCTGGACAAAACACAGAACACCGATTGAGAGGCATGGCATTTCTAACACTGGAAATCAGACAGTGCAACTCCACACTACTGCATTAGAAAACAGAGTCGGAGATAGGAAAGACGCATCGAGACAGGTAAGTTAGGGGCAGAGCGAGAGCCAGGAGTCCAACTCCCAGCCCATGGCACGGACTGCCTCTATGACACAAGGCAGGTTACTGAAAAGCATACTTCGTCTTCTTATTAAAGAAATCTTGGCCGAGTGCAGTGGCTCCTGCAATCCCAGCACTTCAGGAGGCTGAGGTGGGTGGATTGCTTGAGGCTAGTAGTTCGAGACCAGCCTGGCCAACATGGTGAAATCCCATTTCTACTAAAAATACAAGATTAGCCGGACGTGATGGCGGGTGCCTATAGTCCCAGCAACTCAGAAGGCTGAGGCAGGAGAATCGCTTTAACCCGGGAGGCGGAGGTTGCAGTGAGCTAATATCGCATCACTGCACTCCAGCCTGAGAGACAGAGCAAGACACCATTCCAAAAAAAAAAAATACAAAAATCAGCTGAGCATGACAGTGTATACCTACGGTCCCAGCTACCAGGGAGGCTGAGGTAAGACGATCACTTCAGCCGGGGGGATGAGGCTGTAGTGAGCCGTGATCATGCCACTGCACTCTAGCATGGGTGACAGAGCAAGCCCCTGTCCCCCTAAAAAAACTGAAAAATTAAACTGTTGGAATTTGCAATTTGCTTCAAATGTACGAAGGGAAAAGGTGGGAAAAATGAAGAAAACAAGACTAGCATGAGCCTATGGCGGCTGACGCTGGCAATGCTACACTGCACTACTCTGTCCACTTCTGTACATCTAAGACTATTCTGAATAAAAGATATAAAAAATGTAATGTCGCATCTTATAGCAAATAAAGACTTCAGGACTGACTTTGGGAGGCCAAGGCAGGTGGATCACCTGATGCCAGGAGTTAACATTTCACCATGTTAGCCAGTCGAAACCAACCTGGCTAACGTGGTGAAATCCCCATCTCTAATAAAAATCCAAAAATTAGCCGGGCGTGATGACACGTGCCTGTAGTCCCAGCTACTCAGGAAGATGAGGCAGGAGAATCGCTTGAACCCAGGAGGCGGAGGTTGCAGTGAGCCGAGATCATGCTACTGCACTCCAGCCTGGGTAAGAGTGAGACTCCATCTAAAAAAAAAAAAAAAAAAGACATCAGATATAAAATAAATGAAAAAAAAAAAAATGCTATGATTAAAATATAAATATCTGATATAAAATATCTGATATAAAATAAATGAAAAAAGAAAATATATGCTATGATTAAAATATTATAAAAATGTATTTGCAACCAGGCCCGGTGGCTCATGCCTGTAATCCCAGCACTTTGAGAGGCCGATGCACGCAGATCATGAGGTCAGGAGTTTGAGACCAGCCTGGCCAACATGGGGAAAACCCATCTCCACTAAAAATACAAAAAACGAGCTGGGCATGGTGGCATGCACTTGTAATCCCAGCTACTCAGGTGGCTGAGGCAGGAGAATCGCTTGAACCCAGGAGGCAGAGGTTGTGGTTGAGCCGAGATCACGCCACTGCACTCCAGCCTGGGTGACAGAGCAAGACTCCATCTCAAAAAAAAAAAAAAAAAAAATTACATATTCCTGTGAACAAGGAAACAGGAAAAAATAAAAATGGTTTGTCAAGTATGTATTTCTGGGTATGTCCTCCTTATTTTGGGAACTCTTTCTTTCTCCTTTTTTTTTTTTTTTTTTTTGAGACGGAGTTTCGCTCTTGTTACCCAGGCTGGAGTACAATGGCGCGATCTCGGCTCACCACAACCTCCGCCTCCTGAGTTCAGGCAACTCTCCTGCCTCAGCCTCCTGAGTAGCTGGGATTACAGGCATGCACCACCATGCCCAGCTAATTTTTTTCTATTTTTAGTAGAGACGGGGTTTCACCATGTTGACCAGGATGGTCTCGATCTCTTGACCTCGTGATCCACCTGCCTCGGCCTCCCAAAGTGCTGGGATTACAGGCTTGAGCCACCGCGTCCGGCCTCTTTCTCCTTTTTTTTTTAAGAGACATGGTCTTGCTCTGTTGCCCAGGCTGGAATACAGTGATGAAATTATCACTCACTGCAGCCTCAAGCTCATGGGCTAAAGCAATCCTCCTACCTCAGCCTCCTGAGTAACAGGGGTTACAGATGCATACCACCATGCTCAGCTAATTCTTTTTCATTTTCAGAAACAGGGTCTCGCTATGTTGACCAGGCTGGTCTGGAACTCCAGGCCTCAGGCAATCCCTCCCACCTCAGCCTTCCAAAGTGCTGGGATTACAGGTGTAAGTCACTTGTGTCTGGCCTAGGAAATATTCCTTACTGTTCTCATAGTAATTTTTAGCTAATGTCTATTTTTCTGTTTGTTTGAGACAGAGTCTCACTCTTGTCACCCAGGCTGGAATGCAGTGGCATGATCTTGGTTTACTGCAACCTCCACCTCCCGTGTTCAAGAGTTTCTCATGCCTCAGCCTCTGAAGTAGCCGGAACTATACAGGTGCATACCACCACGCCAGTTAATTTTTTTCTATTTAGTAAAGACGGGTTTTCGCCATGCTGGTGAAAAAATTTTTAGTAGAGTGGTGGCGGGCGCCTGTCATCCCAGCTACTCGGGAGGCTGAGGCAGGAGAATCGCTTGAACCTGGGAGGGGAGGCTGCAGTGAGCCAAGATCGTCCCACTGCACTCCAGCCTGGGCCACACAGTGAGACTCCATTTCAAAAAAAAACAACAAAGGGAGCTTTCTCAAACCAATCCTAGCAGAGGGGAACAGGTGCGCATGCTCACTCTTATCTTTCCGGCTCCTATGAAATCCAAGCTGAGAATCTTTGTTGAGTCCCATCCCCCAAACTTTCGTAACATCCGTGGTCTTAGAGGACAGCAGTGTGAATCCATAGCCACAAGCAGCGGACGAAATCTGAAAAACAGTTCCCACAAAGCATAAACTGATTTGGAATGTCAAGTTTTTTGGTAGTAAATGACAGGTTATTTATCAAATCCAAGAACACGTACTATTTTGGGGGTTTGGTTTCTGTTTTCGAGATAGTCTCACTCTGTCACCCAGGCGGGAGTGCAGTGGTACAGTCTCAGCTCACTGCAATCTCCATTCCCCAGGTTCAAGCGATTCTCATGCCTCAGCCTCCCGAGTAGCTGGGACTACAGGTATGTGCGCCAAATCTGGCTAATTGTTGTATTTTTAGTAGAGACGGGGTTTCACCATGTTGGCCAGGCTGGTCTCAAACTCCTGGCCTCAAGTGATCTGCCCACCTTGGCCTCCCAAGGTGCTAGGATTCGGGCATAAGCCACTGCACCTGGCCCAAGAACACATATTATCAATACAGCACTTAGCATTTATTGAGCATTTACTATATGTTTGATAAGTATTATCTCATTTAATCTTTATAATCACTCTATGAAGGGTGATTTATAGACCATAAATCTAGTGGTAAATGCCAGTTTACCACTAGGTATTACCATCCCCCTTCACCAACACCAAGACACCAACTACCAGCCAGGTGCAGCCTACACACCATCTACCAGCCTATAATCCTAGCACTTTGGGAGGCTGAGGTGGGCAGATCACTTGAGGTCAGGAGTTCAAGACTCACTTAGTCAACATGCCAGGCAAGGTGGTGGGCACCTGGAATCCCAGCTACACGGGAGGCTGAGGCAGGAGAATCGCTCGAACCCAGGAGGTGGAGGTTACAGTGAGCAGAGATCGTGTCATTACACTCCAGCCTGGGCGACAGAGTGAGACTCCATCTCAAAAAACAAATAAATAAACCCTCTTTCCATACTACCCAGAGTGACCATATTCCCGGCTGCCCTGGGACAGTCCCAGTTTACACCAGATGTTCCAACATTCACTCTCAAATTGGATGACAAATTATATGGTCGCACGAACCATCCCCTACTATCTTGTGGCTGTTTACAGTTATCAGAGGCCTCTGTAGTGTCTCTCAGGGACCATGTGTAAGCCTAATGTAACCCTAACATGACCAGTGGTAAATCTGCATGAAAACGCCAGCCGGAAAACACCAGTTTACTGCTGATCATGAACAGATGCTAGGAACTCTTTCTTTCATTCCAACATTTCTTGAAGAAAACTAGCTAAATATTTCTTTGAAATTTGATTTGTTGACACCTTGTTTAGTCAAGTCATCCAATGGTGATATTTTCCCTTGTAATATTCATATGGAATATAATTTACATAAGCCTGCATCCTTGTGCTAGTCCAAAAGAACTGGCCAGGCGTGATGGCTCACGACTGTAATTCCAGCACTTTGAGAGGTGGGCAGTTCACAAGGTCAACAGATCAAGATCATCCTGATCAACATGGTGAAATCCTGTCTCTACGAAAAATACAAAAATTAGCTGGGCGTGGTGGTGTACACCTGTAGTCCCAACTACTCAGGAGGCTGAGGCAGAAGAATTGCTTGAACCCGGGGGGTGGAGGTTACAGTGAGCTGAGATTGCACCACTGCACTCCAGCCTGGCAACAGAGAGAGACTCTGTCTCGAAAAGAAAAAAACAAAAAACAACAAAAAAAAAAACTTCAGTTCTCTGGCCTCCTAGAGCCTCTGTACGTCTGGAAATGGCTCCAGTTCCACCAACACAATCCATGTGGGAGTCAGGAGACAGCCCCCAGCCACGCATTCAGTAACACAGAAAACAGGAAAGTCAGCAAGGCACTGTGGCTCATGCCTGTCATCCCAGCACTTTGGGAGGCCAAAGCATAAGAATCACTTGAGGCCATGAGTTCAAGACCAGCCTGGGCAACATGAGACCCCCATCTCTACAAAAAATTTAAAAATTAGCCAGGTGTGGTGGCATGCACCCACAGTCCCAGCTACTCAGGAGGCTGAGGTGGGAGGATCACTTGAGCCCAAGGGGCAGATGTTGCAGTGAACAGAGATCAAGCCACTGTACTCCAGCCTTGGTGACAGAGTGAGACCCTGTTTCAAAAAAAAAAAAAATTACTAGATGAGCTTTACAGCAGATTTGTGCAGGCAAAAGAAAGAATCAGAATCAGTGAACTTGAAAATAGGTCAACTGACATTAGCCAGTCTAAGAAACAGAAAGAAAAAAGGCCACGCGTGATGGCTCATACCTATAATTCCAGCACTTTGGGAGGCTGAGGCAGGAGGATCACCTGAGCCCAAGAGTTGGAGACCAGCCTGGGCAACATAGCAAGATCGGTCTCTATAAAAAAATTTAAAAATTAGCTCAGCATGCTGGTGCACACTTGTAGTCTCAGCTTCGTGGGAGGCTCGGGCGGAAGGATCCCTTGAGCCCAGGAGTCCAGGCTGCCACGAGCTACGATGGTACCACTGGAATCCAGCCTAGGAGACATAGTGAGACCCTGTCTCTAAAAAATAAATTAAAAAATAAAAATTCCCTTTCTAGGTTGTTCAACCACCCCAGCTGGCCCACATTTTCAAAGAATTTTTGAATTTTGTTTTCCTAACATCAGAACGTCGGCAGTCACACTGGCCTGAGTGTGAATCCCACTGCACATAAACTGCTACCAGATGCCTGGGTGAGGTGGCTCACGCCTGTAATCCCAGCACTTTGGGAGGCCGAGGCGGGTGGATCACGTGAGGTCAGGAGTTCGAGACCAGCCTGGCCAACATGGTGGATCCCCATCTCTACTAAAAATACAAAAAAATTAGCTGGGCGTGGCGGCAGGCGCCTGTAATCCCAACTACTCTGGAGGCTGAGGCAGGAGAATTGCGTGAATCCGAGAGGTGGAGGGTGCGGTGAGCAGAGATCGTACTACTGAACTCCAGCCTAGGCGACAGAGCAAAACTACGTTTTAAAAAAAGCAAACAACAAAAACATAAAAATTTTAAAAATTTTTAAAAAAAAAAACCCTGCTAGCAGCGGTGGGGCCTTGGGCCTCAACCTCTCTGGGTCTCTTCTTCCTCCCCTGTAACTGGGGTAAGAACTCTAGACTCACTGGGTGCCAAGCGAATGACACGAGCATTGCCACCCAATAAATGTTGACAGCTATCCCTAACGCTTCCCCTCGCAGGCTTGTAGACAGCTCGAGGGTCGTCCTCCCCGAAGTCTGGCCACCCAGAGGAACCAGAGCCGAACAAGCAGAGAGGGGCCGGGAGTGCGGAAGGCCGGGAGGAAGGAAGCCGCGGCCCATACCTTTTGGTCCAGCTCCAGGCGATAGGGCACGGGCTGGATCCTGCGGGGCGGCCGGGGGCCGGCACGGGGGCCGGGCCTGGAGCTGGGCACCACGAAGGTGGGCACGCCCAGCGCCCCTGAGAAGCTGAAGCCCCACACGAAGACACGATCGGCGCGAACAGCGCGCTCGCCCACGTACTGGAACACCGGCACCTCCGCCTCGGCTTCTGCCGCTTCGCGCCGGCTCCGCGAGCGTCTGGCCGCCGTCCAGTGCCCTCGCCCCGGCCCCGGCCCGCTCAGCCGCCGCACCAGCCGAGCCCCAGCCACCAAGGACACCAGCGCCATCCTCGGCTTCACGCCTCAGCGGCCGCTGGGCACCGCCATCTTGCGTGACCCTTGACACCACGCCTCGGCGGAAGAGGCCGTGGCCACGTTTACTCCTGGTTGGAGGCAAAGGCGCTGAGAGCCGCCCACGGCTCAGGAAGGTGGGGCGGGGCTTGGAGGGGCGGGGCAACGTTGAGGGGCGGGGTTAGAGGCGGGGCACGCAACCAAGATCATTGTCCCTTAGCAAAACTCTGTCCTGTTTTACTCCTTTGCAATTGCCCCGCGATATTTCTCACCTGGACTTGCTGCAGCTATCCCCGCTCCCATCTGCTCCTAGGCCATCCCAGGCCGTCCTCCAGCCACAGCGAGCTGGAGTAGGCGATTCCTGCTGCCTTGGGGCCATGTCCCCTCAAGCCATCACTCACCTTGAGACAGCTCACTGCAACCTCCCCTTTCCGGGTTCAAGTGATTCTCCTGCCTCAGCCTCCTGAGTAGCTGGGACCACAGGCATGTGCCACCACGCCTGGCTAATTTTTGTATTTTCAGTAGAGATGGGTTTTCACCATGTTGGCCAGGCTGGTCTTGAACTCCTGACCTCAAGTGATCCACCCACCTCTACCTCCATCAGAACGTCTGCAATCACGCTGGCCCGAGTGCGAATCCCACTGCGTATAAACTGCTACCAGCTGGCCAGGTGCGGTGGCTCACACTTGTAATCCTAGCACTTTGGGATGCTGAGGCAGGTGGACCACCTGAGGTCAGGAGTTTGAGACCAGCCTGGCCAACATGGTGAAACCCCATCTCTACTAAAAATACAAAAAATTAGCTGGGCGTGGTGGCAGGCACCTGTAATCCCAGCTACTCTGAAGGCTGAAGCAGGAGAAACGCGTAAATCTGGGAGATGGAGGTTGCAGTGAGCCGAGATCATGACAGTGCACTCCAGTCTGGGTGACGGAGTGAAACTCCATCTCAAAAAAGCAAACAAACAACAACAACAAAACTTATAAAACAAAACCAAAAAATGCTGGGATTACAGGCATGAGCCACCGCACCCAGCCTGTGCAGGCCTGTTTTATGGAAGATGACTGGGGAAAACCCAATAGTAAAATGTGGTTTCTACAAGATTGCTCCTGTAATTCATGAAGGCACTGAAACCACCCATCTGCCGGGCTATGAAATCTATTCTCTGTGGTGGGCACAGTGGCTCTCGCCTATAATCCCAGCATTTTGGAAGACCAAGGTGGGAGAATCACTTTAGAGTTCAAGACCATCCTGACCAACATAGTGAGACCCTTTCTCGACAAAAAAATAAAAAATTAACTTGGCGTGGTATCGTGCACACCTGTGTTGCCAGCTGCTTGGGAGGCTGAGGCAAGAGGATGGCTTAAGCCCAGGAGTTCGAGGCTGCAGTGAGCCATGATTGCACCACTGCCCTCCAGCCAGGGCAACAGAATGAGACCCTGTCTCAAAAAAAAAAAAAAAATTAAATTAAATTAAATGTAAATATAAAAGTAAAAACAAATGTGTCTATGGACCCACCTGGTAGTAATTTCCCTGGCACCGAAGCACACATTTGGGATAGATACACTTAGCTGCTCACATTGGTCCCCTTACCCTGCCTCTAACCGGCCACTATTCAATCAGAACACACACTGTATTCCCCATGGAACTGTAGACGCTAGTGCCAGCTTTGACGATGTAAAGGATTCAGAGGGCTGGTGATTCCGATCCAGTGGGTGGCTCCCTATTGAGTTCACCTGTTTGGCTCCTAAAAAACAGAGGGATTGTGGTAGGGACAGGAGACCTCCATGAATTTAGGCAACTGTATGATCCAACTCGTAGCTGCTGTGTCAGGTGTGACGTGTGTGTGTGTGTGTGTGTGTGTGTGTGTGTGTGTGTGTTTCGAGATGGAGTCTAGCTCTGTCGCCTAGGCTGCAGGGTAATGGCACAATCTCGGCCCACCACAACCTCCACCTTCTGGGTTCAAGCCATTCTCCTGCCTTAGCCTCCCTAAGCCTCCCGAGTAGCTGGAACTACAGGCACACACCACCATGCCTGGCTAATTTTTGTGATTTTTAGTAGAAATGGAGTTTCACTATATTGGCTAGGCTGGTCCCGAACTCCCTTGGGCGATCCACCTACCTTAGCCTCCCACAGTGCTGGGGTTACAGGCAAGAGCCATTTCACCTGGTGTTGTTTATTCATATATTCATTTTTTAGAGAGAGGATTTGGCTCCACTTGAATTCATAAATACAGGAAATATCTTGATAAAGGAGAATTATGTAAATATTATAACTATAGTTTATTAATAGCTAATATATGGAATACTTATATATTCATGAAATGTATACACAGTTCAGCAGGGTGCAGTTGCTGATGCTTGTAATCCCAGAACTTTGGGAGGCCGAGGCAGAAGGACTGCTTGAGCCCAGGAGTTTGAGACCAGCCTGGGCAACATAGCGAAACCTTGTCTCTACACAAAATTTAAAAATTAGCCTGGCGTGGTGGTGCCCACCTGTGGTCCCAGCGGCTTGGGAGACTGAGGTGGGAGGATTCTTGAGTCTGGAAGGTCGAGGTTGCAGTCAGCTGTGTTTGCACCACTGCTCTCAGCCTGGGTGATAGAGCAAGGCTCTGTCTCAAAAAAAAAAAAAATTATCAATTGTCCTTTTATAAGCAGGACTGTCCTTTTATCTGAGTTTATGTCCTCTCTAGTTTTTTGATTTTCAACATCTGATTTTTTTTTTTTTTTTTTAACAGGGTCTGACTCTTTCACCAAGGTTGGAGTGCAGTGACACAATCTTGGCTCACTGCAACCTCCATCTCCCGGGTTCTAAGTGATTCTCCTACCTCGGCATCCAGAGTAGCTGGGATTACTGGCACCCGCCACCACGCCTCGCTAATTTTTTATTTTTAGTAGAGACGGAGTTTCACCATGTTGGCCAGCCTGGTCTTGAACTCCTGACGTCAGGTGATCCACCCGCCTCAGCCTCCCTAGTGCTGGAATTACAGGCAAGAGCCACCGCACCAGGCTCAACATCTGATCTTTTACAAACTCGTAATGATGACAGGATACTAGCTTTTATTTTATTTTATTTTATTTTATTTTTGAGACGGAGTTTCGCTCTTGTTACCCAGGCTGGAGTGCAATGGTGCGATCTCGGCTCACCGCAACCTCCGCCTCCTGGGTTCAGGCAATTCTCCTGCCTCAGCCTCCTGAGGAGCTGGGATTACAGGCACGCGCCACCATGTCCAGCTAATTTTTTGTATTTTTAGTAGAGACGGGGTTTCACCATGTTGACCAGGATGGTCTCGATTCCTTGACCTCGTGATCCACCCGCCTCGGCCTCCCAAAGTGCTGGGATTACAGGCGTGAGCCACCGCGCCCGGCTTATTTTACTTTTTTTACTTGTCAATATTTTAATAACCCTATGTGAGTCTCTCAAATTTCTAAAACATTTTACTGCTAAGGGATAGCCAAAAGACGCAAGGCTGGGTTTAGTCTTTTGAAGACAAAAGGACAAGCTGCAATGTGAGCCACAGCCACCAGGTGGCAACGCTTACCCACCAATTCTGCCTCCTAAGGCCAAAACAGCCAGTAAAAACCTGCGTTTGTAGTCACAACTGGGCTTTTCTATTTTGCTATCAAAACTTGGTTGGTTTCGAGACTGGTTCTATGTTAGAAAATATTCATATTTCTGGATGGGCACAGTGGCTCACGCCTGTAATCCCAGCACTTTGGGAGGCCGAGGCGGTGGATCACCTGAGGTCAGGAGTTCGAGACCAGCCTGGCCAACATGGTGAATCCCCATCTCTACTAAAAATACAAAAAAATTAGCCAGGCGTGGTGGTGTGAGCCTGTAATCCCAGGTACTTAGGAAGCTGAGGCACGAGAATCGCTTGAACCCAGGAAGCAGAGGTTGCAGTGAGCCGAGATCACTGCCACTGCACTCCAGCCTGGATGACAGAGACTCTGGCTTAAACAAACAAACAAACAAACAAAAAACTGGGCTGGTTTTATAGACTGCTTCTATGCTAGAAAATACCTTGCATTTCTGTTCAAATTTTTGCTTGAAAAAGATGGTCCTACCGTCAAACTATCCGCTACCGCGTAGTATCCAAATGTCTGCTGATGATAGCTGGGCTAATTTCTTTGCCACCTATGATGACACTTTCCTGTACACATTTTAATTATTTTCATGTTTGACGTAGCTGAAATTCTCTAGTCTGGGAAAGAGTGAACTTAATTAACCTTGCATTTTTGCTTGTTCATTTGTTTGCTTGAGACAGAGTCTAACTCTGTTGCCCAGGGTAGAATGTGGTGGTGGGATCTTGGCTCACTGCAACCTCCACCTCCCAGATTCAGGCAATTCAAGCCATTCTCCTGCCTCAGCCTCCCAAGTAGCTGGGACTACAGGCGTGTGCCACCACACCCAGCTAATTTTGTATTTTTAATTGAGACAGGGTTTCACCATGTTGGCCAGGCTAGTCTCCTTTCGGAGGCCAGGGCAGGCAGATCACGAGGCCAAGAGATCAAGACCATCCTGGCCAACATGGTGAAACCCCTTTTCTACTAAAAATAAAAAAAATTAGCTGGGTGTGGTGGCACACGCCTGTAGTCCCAGCTACTTGGGAAGCTGAGGCAGGAGAATCACTTGAACCTGGGAGGTGGAGGTTGCGGTGCGCCAAGATCACGCCACTGCACTCCAGCCTGGGGACAGAGTGAGACTGTCTCAAAAAAAAAAAAAAAAAAAATTACATATGGGTAAGGCAAAGGCTCCTTTAACCACAGTCTCACATGTACATCTTACCACAGAAAAAATATTATTTTGGCCAGGTGTCATGGCTCACGTGTGTAATCCCAACACTTTGGAAGGCCAAAGCTGGAGAATCGCTTGAGGCCAGGAGTTTGAA
This sequence comes from Sapajus apella, assembly GCF_009761245.1. NCBI lineage: Eukaryota > Metazoa > Chordata > Mammalia > Primates > Cebidae > Sapajus > Sapajus apella. Next base: position 4,164,196 of record NW_022437028.1, read on the forward strand.
ACCAGCCTGGGCAACATAGTGAAACGCTGTCCCTACAAAAAAAGATTTAAAAATCAGCCAGGTGTGATGGTATATGCCTGTAGCTACTTGGGAAGCCAAGCAGGAGGATTGCTTGAGCCCAGGAGTTCAAGACCAGTCTGGGCAACATAGCAAGACACCATCTCAAAAAATAAAGTAAAATAAATAAAACTTTAAAAAAATAATAATAAATAATGTTAATATACATAACTCTGAGACGACCAAAAAATAAAAATAATTTTTAAAATGTGAATAGAGCCGGGCGCGGTGGCTCAAGCCTGTAATCCCAGCACTTTGGGAGGCCGAGGCGGGTGGATCACAAGGTCAAGAGATCGAGACCATCCTGGTCAACATGGTGAAACCCCGTCTCTACTAAAACTACAAAAAATTAGCTGGGCATGGTGGCGCGTGCCTGTAATCCCAGCGACTCGGGAGGCTGGGGCAGGAGAATTGCCTGAACCCGGGAGGTGGAGGTTGCGGTGAGCCGAGATCGTGCCATTGCACTCCAGCCTGGGCAACAAGAGCAAAACTCCGTCTCAAAGAAAAATAAATAAATAAATAAATAAATAAATAAAATGTGAATAGATGTTTTCCATTTGTTTTTCATAAACTGTGCTTCCATATTATGAGTAGGATTTGTTTTTACATATCCCAGAAAAACCTGATACATGCTTTCTCCCCCCCTCAGACAGGGTCTCACTCCATCAGCCAGGCTGGAGTACAGTGTTGCAATCATAGCTCACTGCAGCCTCTGCAGCCTCAATCTCGCCAGCTCTCATGATCCTCCCCCAGCCTCCCAAGTAGCTAGGACTACAAGCATGCGCCACCACACCTGGACATTTTTTAAATTTTTTGCAAAGATGGGGGTCTCTCTGTGTTCCTCAGGCTGAACTCCAACTCCTGTGCTCAAGTGATCCTCTCACCTCAGCTTACCAAAGTGCTGGGGTTATGGGCATGGGCCACTGTGCCCGGCCTGCACTTTTTAAATGTTTGCCAATCTGTGACCTGAAACATATCTCCTTTTTTATTTACTTTATATTTCTGTAATCTCTGGGAAAGCGGAACATCTTGTAGTTAGTAGCACTTCACGTCTCCTCCTGAGAACTACAAATCTACTCATATCCTTGGTGACATTTCTATTGGATTCTTTTTTTCTTTCTTTCTTTTTTTGAGACAGAGTCTCACTCTGTTGCCCAGTGCCCAGACTAAAGTACCGTGGCCTGACCTCGGCTCACCACAACCTCCACTTCCTGAGTTCAAGCAATTCTCATGCCTCAGCCTCCCAAGTAGCTGGGACCACAGGCGCGCACCACCGCATCCAGCTAATTTTTTTATTTTTATTAGAGATGGGGTTTCATCATGTTGGCTAGGTTGGTCTCAAACTTGTGACCTCAGGTGATCTGCCTGTCTTGGCCTCCCAAAGTGCTGGAGTTACAGGCATGAGCCACCATGCCTAGACTGGGTTGTTTGTCTCTTATTAATTTGTAGGGGTACTTGATATATTTGAATAAAAACCCTTTGTTACCTGTCTAAATATTTTCTATTTTTTTTTTTTTTTTTTGAGACAGAGTCTAGTTCTGTCACCAGGCGCCAGGCTGGAGTGCAGTGGCGCGATCTCGACTCACTGCAACCTCCGCCTCCTGGGTTCAAGCAATTCTCCTGACTCAGCCTCTGGAGTAGCTGGGACTACAGGCGCATGCCACCACGCCCAGCTAATTTTTTATATTTTAGCAGAGACGGGGCTTCTCTATCTTGGCCAGGATGGTCTTGATCTCTTGATCTTGTGATCTGCCCACCTTGGCCTCCCAAAGTGCTGGGATTACAGGCGTGAGCCACCGCAGCCAGCCTCTATTGTCTTTTTTCTTTTTTTGTTTTTTGAGATGGAGTCCCACTCTCTTGCCCAGACTGGAGTGCAGTGGTACGATCTCGGCTGACTGCAACCTTTACCTCCCAGTTCAAGCAATTCTCCTCCCTCAACCTCTGGAGTAGCTGGGTTCACCGGCACCCGCCACCACGCCCAGCTGATTTTTTGTGTGTGTTGTTAGTAGAAATGTGGTTTCACCATATTGAGTAGGCTGTTCTGGAACTTCTGACCTCAGGTGATCCACCCACCTCAGCCTCCCAGACTGCTGGGATTACAGGCGTGAGCCACTGTGCCCAACTCTTTTTACTTAATTTATGGGGTGTCTTGTCATAGGCAGTTTTATCTTGATGTAGTCAGCATTATTAATCATATTCATTGGTGTTTTGGTTTTCTGTATCATGTTAACAAAGAATCTCTATTACCCAAGGTATAAAGATTTTTTTGTAATTTTTGTAAGTTTTGTATTTTTTCATCATGTTGTTCAGGCTGGTCTCAAACTCCCGGGCTCAAGCAATCCTCCCACCTTAGCCACTCAAAGTGTTGGGATTACAGGCATGAGACACTATGGCTGACCTACTTTCATTTTTTATATTCAGGTTTAGAATTGACTTTTATGAATGGCATGACACCAGCCTCCATATTTATTAATATTCCTTCCAAAGGCATGTCTGATTGTCTAAAATAATTTATTGGCTAGTAAGGACTTTTTTTTTTTTTAGATGGAGTCTCGCTCACTGCAACCTCCGCCTCCTGGGTTCAAGCAATTCCCCTGCCTCAGTCTCCCAAGTAGCTGGGACTACAGACCCATGTCATCACGCCCGTCTATTTTTTTTGTATTTTTAGTCGAGACCGGGTTTCACTGTGTTAGCCAGGATCGTCTGTATCTCCTGACCTGGGGATTTGCCCACCTTGGCCTCCCAAAGTGCTGAGATTACAGGCATGAGCCACTGCTTCCGGCCATAAGGACTTAATCTGAAGATTCAAAATGCCATTTATAACATATGGTTAATTTCCAAAAATACATAGGTCAGTTTTACTGAAACTATTGATTTCTACTTCTTTATTCTTATACTAATATGACAAGGTTTCAACAGCTGTAACTTTATAATATGCTCTGATTTTTACTCAGCCGAGTGTCTTCTTCGTTCTTGTCTATTCTTTTACAAAATTGCCTTTGCTATTCATAACATTTACTTTCCCAACTTGTCAAGCTGCATTCAAAAGCCCACTGGGATTTTCATTGAAATTACATTAAATTCATGGGCTAATTGCAGGAAATTAACAAGGAGAAATCGCATTTTACAATATTCTGTCTTCCCATTCAGAAATGTGGTACCTACCGGCCCGGCACAGTGGCTCACGTCTGTAATCCCGGCACATTGGGAGGCCAAGGTGGGTGAAACACTTGAGGTCAGGAATTCAAGACCAGCCTGGCCAATATGATGAAACCCCGTCTCTACTAAAAATACAACAAATTAGCTGAATGTGGTGGCGCGTGCCTGTAATCCCAGCTACTCAGCAGGCTGAGGCAGAGAGTCACTTGAACCTGGGAGAAGGAAGTTGCAGTGAGTCGAGATCACGCCTCTGCACTACAACCTGGGCGACAGAGACACGCTGACTCAAAAAAAAAGAAAGACGAAGGGGAGGGGAGGGGAAGGAAACATGGTACTACTCATGTTAACAATTGGTTTTAGTCATTTGCTTCACTTCGGTGGATTCAGCTCTCTGCTTATAAATAAATTATTTCCATTTCCTGAGAACACACTGTGCCAATTTTTTTTAGGACACTGGTCTCCAAATTATGTTGATTACACATTCCTGGCCAGGCACGGTGGCTCACACCTGTAATCCCAGCACTTCGGGAGGCTGAGGCAGGTGGATACCTTGAGCCCTTGAGTTGGAGGCCAGCCTAGGCAACACAGTAAAATCCTGTCTCTACAGAAAAATATAAAAATTAGCCTATAGTCCCAGCTACTCGGGAGGCTGAGGTGGGAGGATCACTTGAGCCCAGGATGTGGAGGTTGCAGTGAGCCAAGTTTTCGCCAATGCACTCCAGCCTGAACAACAGAAGACCCTGTCTCCGAAAAAAAAAAAAAAGGAGCTTACATTGATTCTTATGAGTAAAATTTGTGAGCATGAAAAAATACATATATTTACACACACGATTATACTAATACATACTTTATAAAATATACAAAGAAATATTTTAAATAAGAAAGATGAAATAAATAAGTTTTATTTTTTCTTTTAAAAATATTTTTATTTTAAATGTTTGTAGGAAACAATACTTTTAAAGCAAATATTTTGCTTTTTAATCCATTCGTTCTCATTAAAAACAGAAATGGTGGCCGGCCGTGGTGGCTCACACCTGTAATCCCAGCACCTTGGGAGGCCAAGGCAGGTGGATCACTTGAGGTCGGGAGTTCGAGACCAGCCTGGCCGACATGGTGAAACCCCGTCTCTATTAAAAATACAAAAAAAATTGGCCTGGCGTGGTGGCAGGCGCCTGTAGTCCCTGTCTCAGTGAATGAAACGCCATTCCTCCAGTTACCCAGGCCAGAAACCTTGGAAGCATCTTCTGTTCTTCCCAAACCCCACACCATTCTTTCACGTACTTCTGTCAGCTCTTAACTTTGCCCTTCTGCAGGAGGAAATGTGGGGAGCTTAAGACATGTTCTTTTTGAGATGTCTATTCATTCTCCAAGACAGAAAAACAATTTTTTCTTACCAAGTCACTGTACAAGTGAAGATTTTAAAGCAGGCAGTTGGCTATATAGATGTGGAGTTTACAGGAATAGTGTGGGCTGGAGAGAAATATTTGGGGGTCATAACCATATGAAAATGTAACCCTAAAATGTATTTAAGGCTCTAAGACTGGAGGAGATTCATCTAAGGAGTGAGAGCAGATGGCAGAGATCCAGCACTGACTCTTGGGAACTGTACTATGTGAAGACTGGGAAAAAGAGAAGGACCAGCAGCAGCCAGAATATCCAGCAATGTTTCAACAAGGATGGAGTGGGTCGGGCACAGGGCTGCACGCCTGTAATCTCAGCACTTTGGGAGCAGAGATGGGAGGATCGCATGAGCCCAAGAGTTTGAGATCAGCCTGGCAGCACAGTGAGACCTCTGTCTCTAGAAAAAAAAAAAACATTTGAACTAGCTGGGCATGCTGGCACGTGCCTGTAGTCCCGACTATTCAGGGGACTGAGGTGGGAGGATTTCTTGAGCTGTGATCACAGATCAAGATCTTGTCTCAAAAGAAAAAAAAAAAAAAGATTTAAAATATGAAGCAGGCTGGGTGCAGTGACTCACGAGTGTAACACCAGCAATTTGGGAGGCAAGGCACGAGGATCCCTTGAGCTCAGGAGTTTGAGGCCAGCCTGGGCAACACAGCAAGACCCCAGTCTCTACACTTTTCTAAAAAATTAGTCAGGTGAGGAGGTGAACGCCTGTAGTCCCAGCTACTCAGAAACTTGAGGTGGGAGGATCACTTGAGCCTACAGTAGAAGACTAGCCTGGGGAACAGACTCTGTCCCTACAGATATTTAAAAATTAGCCACTGCAATCTTGGCACACTGGAAGGCCAAGGCAGGAGAATTGCTTGAGCCCAGGAGTTTGAATCTACAGTGAGCTATTAAGACACCACTGCACTCCAGCCTGGGCAAGAGACTGTGTCTCAAAAAAAAAAAAAAAAAAAAAAAAAAAGACAAAAAACATCAATTCTGAGCCACAAGTAAATGACTTCTCTTATTCTCTTTTTGCTATATTTAAAAATAAGTATGTGGCCAAATGCAGTGGCTCACACCTGTAATCCCAGCACTTTGGGAGGCAGAGGTGGGTGGATCACCTGAGTTTAGGAGTTTGAGACCAGCCTGGCCAACATGGTGAAACCCTGTCTCTACTAAAAATACAAAATAGCTGGGCGTGGTGGCGCAGGCCTGTAATCCCAGCTACTCGGGAGGCTGAGGCAGGCGAATTGGTTGAACCCAGGAGGCAGAAGATGCAATGAGCTGAAATTGAGACACTGCATTCCAGTCTGGGAGATAAGAATGAAATTCCATCTAAGAAATAATAATATATATGTAATTATAATTTAGACTACCATAATGTTCGACTATGTGCACGATGAGCTGGTGATCCCGACCCTATCAGACAGGCTCAGGGCAGGAATGTTGCAGTTTATCACAAACAATTCGAGGACTTTAAGGGCCAGATTCACTGGTCATTCCAGTGGTGACCCAACTGCTTTGCAACTACAAATTGCAATCACACAAAAGAAAAAAGTCTGGACACGGTGGCTCACGCCTGCAATTCCAGCACCTTGGGAGGCCAAGGCGGGCAGATCACTTGAGGTCAGGAGTTCGAGACCAGCCTGACCAACATGGTGAAACCCCATCTCTACTAAAAATACAAAATGAGCCGGGCGTGGTGGGTGCAGGCCTGTAATCCCAGCAAATTGAGAGGCCGAGGCAGGAGAATCGCCTGAACCCGGAGGCTGAGGTTGCAGTGAGCCTAGATCACTGCACTCCAGCCTGGATGATAAGAGCGAAACTCCGTCTCAAAAAAAAAAAAAAAAGGAAAAAAAAAGTTAAATAACAGCGAGCAACTGCATGCACGTTTGGACGCTGTGTCCGGGGTGGGAAAGGCGGCGCCAGCACTCCATCCCCAACCCAGCGATGGCTGAGCGGGTCCCGACCTCGCCGGACCCGACCGCGCGCCTCCAAGCAATAGCACAGTGCGGCTAAACTGGATTCAACAGCACCGGAAACGGCGACTCCCACTTGGGGCGCTGCGGACACACGAGTCGAGGCTGCGTTCCAGGAAGCAAACAAAAAAAGGGGGGAAAATAAGGGGGGGAAAGAAAGAAAGAAAGAAAGAAAGAGAAAAAAGAGGGCGAGTGGCGAGCAGGGGCCTCGGCCGCCGCCCACACGCCCCGCCGCGTGCTCGTCCCCGGCGCGGTTCTCCCGGCCATCGCCCTGGGCCATCGGCCGACCCCCGGTGGTCCAGGCCTCGGACTCCGCGGCCCGCCCGGCGCCCTCAGGTGCGTACCCCGCCCCCGCCGCTGCCGCCGCCGCCGCCGCCATTAGGGGCGGGCTGCCTTTCTCGGAACGTCCTCCTCCCGAGGGCCTGGGGAAGGGAGGCCGCCCGGCCGCAGCGGGAGGTGGTCCCCCGGAACACCCCAGCGCCCCGAGACGGCCCCCCCCGCCACGAACCCCGGTCCCCGCGGGCAGGACCAGAGGTGTCAGGGTGGGGGCGGGGAAGCCTTACCGCGGGGGCAGCGATCGTACGCACGGAGTGCGCATCCCTCTCCTTCCTGATTGGCCGAGCTGGGGTGTGCGTGGGGTCACGCTCCGCCCGGCGTACGTGGGGGCGCTCGAGCTGCGTGCAGACTCACTTGATTGGTTGGATGAGGGGGCGGGGTCGCCGCTGTTACCAGGGCTCCGCGCCCGGGTCCGCCCCCTCACGTCACGCGCTGCGGAGAGGCCCAGGTTGTGGGTTTTGTCCTGGTCCTCGCGACGGCCACCGGGGATCGGATCTGTTTGTTGGCGGAAAACCAATCCAGACTCCCGAGGAAAAAGGCCGAGGCCCGGGAATTGCCCGTTGTAATTCTGGTTTCGAGTTCAAGGGGGAAAAGGGATCGCAGGGTTGTATTCACCCCTCAAGCCCAAGCTTTCTTGTTTCTTAATAACAGCTGCTTTGAGATCCATTGTAAAATTCACCTTTTAAGACTGAATAATTCGGTGCACAGAGTTGTGCAACCTTTGCCGCTAATTGCAGAACGTTTTCAGCACCCGAGAAGAAACTGCAACCCCATTAGGCGGTCATTCCCCGGTCCCCACACCCAGCCCCTGGCAATCACTTTTGTCTCCATGGATTTGCCTAATCTGGACTTTTCGTGTGGATAGACTCATCCCAAGAAGTTTTTCGTGTGCCTGGCACCTTTCCTTCTTTATGGCTGAATAAAAATCCATGCGATGAATACATGGCATTTTGATTTTCCATCCATTGATGGCTAGTTGGGTAATTTCCACCTTTTGGCTGTTTTGAATAATGCTGCTATGCACATTGGTGTACACGTTTTTGTGCGGACATTTGTTTTCAATTCTCATAGGTGTATACCAAGGACTGGAATTGCTGGGCCACGCTTTGTGTTTTGAGAAAAAAAAAAATCATGTTTTAGTTTCGTGATGTTAATTTGAAGTAAGCAGATGTCTAGATATAAGCTTGGAAAGTGGCCAGTTGGATATTGCTCACGGCTGCAGTTGAAGACTCCAGCAGCCTTTTCTCCTCTTTGCTTCCCTTTGGAGAGGAAGCCGTCAGCGGCTGTGTGACTTCAGTAGACGTGGGGCTTGGCACCGGCTTGCAGCTGGGATCAGTCTTCAGTGGCGATTTGGAGTGGGTCACGGTTCTTCCTGCCTGCCTGCCTGCCTGCCTGCTTAGTCTCTGATGTCTGGTCCCCAGGGCCCTGGCTCTTCCCCCATGCCTTCAGCCTGCACAGTCCCTTCTCTCATTCTCAGGCTGCAGAACCTAGAAGTACAGTTGTTCCCCCCTTACCCGCTGTTTCAGTTACCTGAGGTCAACCATGGTCTGAAAATATTACATGGAAAATTCCAGAAATAAACAATTCATAAGTTTTAAATTGCACGCTGTGATGAAATCTCGCGCTGTGCAGCCTGAGCAGTGAATCGTCCCCTTTGTTCAGCGTCCCCACGCTGTGGACGCTTCCCAGCCATAGCCACTTAGTAGCTGGCTCAGTTATCAGATCGACCGTCACAGTGTCCCAGTGCAAGTCACCCTTATTTTCCGCCATCATGGCCCCAAAGCACAAGAGTATCGATGCTGGCAATTTGGCTAGGCCAAAGAGAAGCCGGAAAGTGCTTCCTCTAAGTGAAAAGGTGAAAGTTCTCGACCTGATCAGGAAAGAAAAAAAGTCCTATGCTGAGGTTGCTAAAATCTACGGGAAGAATGAATCTTCCATCCGTGAAATTGTGAAGAAGGAAAAGGAAATCCGTGCTAGTTTTGCTGTCTCACCTCCAACTGCCAAAGTGACGGCCACCGTGCGTGATAAGTGCTTAGTTAGGATGGAACAGGCGCTGCATTTGTGGGTGGAAGAGATGAACAGAAAACGTGTTCCGATTGACAGCAACGTGTTGCGACAGAAAGCGCTGAGCCTATACCAGGACTTCAGCAAGGGATGCCCTGAAACTGACCCCAAGCCATTTACTGCAAGTAAGGGATGGTTACACAGATTCAGGCATAGATTCTCACACCATTACAAGAAGAAGAAGAAGAAGGGTGAGTATATTACAAGTTATATTGAGAAAAGGAGAGATCAAGAGATCACAGTCACATAACATTACGGTATTCGATATATTTATTCTAGCTTATTGTTGTTAATTTCTTACCGTGGCTAATTTACAAATTGAAATTCATTGTAGGTATGGATGTACAGGTTGACCATCTCTAATCTAAAAACTAAAATTTGAAATGTTCCAAAATCCAAAACTTACTGAATGCTGACCTGATGCGAATTCAAAATACCATACCTGACACCTTTGCCTTTTTTTTTTTTTTTTTTTTTTTTTTTTTTTGAGACAGAGTCTCCCCTGTCACCCAGGCTCTAGTGCAGTGATTGATCTCTGCTAACTCCAAGCTCTGCCTCCTGGATTCAAGTGACTCTCCTGCCTCAGCCTCCCGAGTAGCTGTGATTACAGGTGCACACCACCACACCCGACTGATTTTTCTGTTTTTAGTAGAGACAGTGTTTCACCATGTTGGCCGGGCTGGTCTCTAACTCTTGATCTCAGGTGATCCACCCACCTCAGCCTCCCAAAGTGCTGGGATTACAGGCATGAGCCACTGAGCCTGGCTGGCCTTCTTTTTTTTCTCTTGAGACAGAGTCTTGCCCTGTTGCCCAGGGTCTCGCCCTGTTGAAATGGTGGGATCACAGCTCACTGCAGCCTCAACCTCCTGGACTCAGGCAGTCCTCCCATCTCAGCCTCCTGAGTAGCTGGGACCACAGGCATGCACCCCCATGCCTGGTTAATTTTTAATTTTTTTGTAGAAGTGAGATCCCATTATGTTGCTGGGCTGGTCCCACTATGTTGCCTGGACTGGCCAAAGTGGTGAAACCCTGTCTCTACCAAAAATACAAAAATTAGCCAGACGTGGCGCGCACATGTAATCCCAGCTGCTTGGGAGGCTAAGGCAGGAAAATTGCTTGAACCCAGGAGGCGTAGGTTGCTGTGAGCCAACATTGCACCACTGCACTCCAGACTGGGCGTCAGAGTGAGACTCCCATCTCAAAAAAAGAAAAAGAACATAATAGATTTAGGGTTTGGCACTATCCGCAGTTCCAGGTATCCACTGGGGGTCTTGGAAGAGTCTGCCGAAGATAAGGGGGAGACTCCTGACCCATCATTTCTCTCATCCCTCCCACTTGATCAGCCTGCATTCCTATATGCCTGGGCCATTTCATGCATGTCTGGCTTCTTTTACCGTATTGCCTGTGATTCTGCCTCATGCAGGCAGGTCTTTCTCACTTGAGAGCAGGAGTTAGATTCTGTTCACCTTTGTTTCCCCTCCACTCCCTGCCAGCAGTATACATTTTTTTTTTTTTTTTTTTTTGAGACAGAGTCTCGCTCTGTAACCCAGACTAGAGTGCAGTGACGCAATCACGGCTCACTGCGACCTCCGCCTCCGTGGTTGAAGGGATTTTCCTGCCTCAGCCTTCTGAGCAGCTGGAATCACAGGCATGCGCCACCATGCCCAACTAATTTTTTTTTTGTACTTTGAGATGGAGTCTCACTCTGTCAACTAGGCTGGAGTGCAGTGGCACGATCTTGGCTCACTGCCACCTCTGCCTCCTGGATTCAAGAGATTCTCCTGCCTCTGTCTCCCAAGTAGCTGGGATTACAGGTGCCCGCCACCATGCCTGTCTTTTTTTTTTTTTTTTTTTTTTTGGTGTTTTTAGTAGCGACAGGGCTTAATCATGTTGGCCATACTGGTCTTGAACTCCTGACCTCAGGTAATGTGCCTGCCTTGGCCTCCCAGAGTGCTGGGATTACAGGCGTGAGCCACTGCACCTGGCCAGCAGTATATATTTTTACATCACAGATGCTCAATACGTTTTTGTGAATAGTGAAACAGTATATGCTTGAGTTGAAACAGTGTACACAGCTGAGCTGTGAAGAAGGTAGAATTTATTAATTAAAATCAAGCCCTGGGGCTGGGTGTGGTGGCTTATGCCTGTAATCCCAGCGATTTGGGAGGCTGAGGTGGGAGGATCACTTGAGTCCAGGAGTTCAAGACTGTCCTGGGCACCATGGCAAAACTCTGTCTCTACAAAAAAAAAAAAAAAGAAAATATTAGCTGGGTACAGTGGTGTGCACCTGTGTTCCCAGCTACTTGGGAGACTGAGGTGGGGGGATCACTTGAGCCTAGGAGCTCCATGCTGCAGGGAGCTGGGATCATCCCACTACACTTCAGTCTGGGTGACAGCAAGAGCCTATCTCAAAAGCAAAAAGCAAAACAAAACAAAAACAAGCATCAGGTCTGGGCGCAGTGTCTCATTCCTGTAATTCCAGTATTTTGGGAGGCTGAGGCAGAAGGATCTTTTGAGCCTAGGAGTTCAAGACCAGCCTGGCAACAGAGTAAAACCTTGTCTCTACAAAAAATAAAATAAAATTAGCCGGGCATGGTATTGCACCACTGCACTTCAATCTGGAGGACAGAGTGAGACTCTGTCTCAAAATCAAAACAAAACAAAAAATCTAAGCCCTTTAAAACCTTGGAAAGGAAAACCTAGAAACAGTTTTTAAAAATAACCAGGCCTCTATTTCAAGATTTCAGAGTTTTGTTAAAGGGTGTGGAAGATATTCCAAATGATGAAAGGTTGTAACGGATAGATACAGATTCTAGATCAGAGATGGCAAACTTACGATTCTTCCTTTTTTTTATGGTAGTAAATGTTTTTGGCTTTGGGGACATGGAGTCTTTGTCACATGCGTGCAAACCTTCCTTTGCAGGAAAGCAGCCATAAACAAGATGTAAACAAGTGAGTGTGACTATGTTCCGGCAAAGCTTAATTCACAAAAACAGGCTGCGGTCTGGATTTAACCTGTAGGCTGTGTCCTACATATTTGCTTTTCATTAGTAAAATACTACATTAGAAGGACAGAGAGTCCTCCAGGATTGCTAGGAAAACAAACTGAAATTTGGAAGTTTTTGGAGTCTACAGCTTTTAAAGAGCAAAAAGGGCCAGGTGCAGTGGCTCACACCTGTAATCCCAGCACATTGGGAGGCCAAGGATCACCTAAGGTCAAGCGTTCAAGACCAGCCTGGCCAACATGGTGAAACCCTGTCTCTACTAAAAATACAAAAATTAGCCAGATGTGGTGCGTGCCTGTAATCCCAGCTACTCAAGAGGCTGAGGTTGTGTTGAGCTGAGATTGTACCACTGCACTCCATCCTGGGCCGCAGAGCGAGACTCCATCTCAAAATAAAATAAAATGGCAAAAAGTTAAGTACTATATAAAAATCTGTCATCTCAATAAATGGTGCTGGCACTTCAGATGTGAGTAGGAAAAAGGATTAATAGCTATATCGGCTTTGGGAGATTTTATTCTGTGGCACAAGCTGCTACGGTCAAGGATTTTGAGCTTTATTAGAGTGTATTGAAATTTTCTCAGGAAAATGTTCTTGAGATGGGAACACCATGTCGGTTATAGTCATGTTTCATTATTTTCAGTTTTCTATTAATGCATGCTGTGTCCCAAATCATAGAATATAAAAGACAGTGCCGGGCGCGGTGGCTCAAGCCTGCAATCCCAGCACTTTGGGAGGCCGAGGCGGGTGGATCATGAGGTCAAGAGATCGAGACCATCCTGGTCAACATGGTGAAACCCCGTCTCTACCAAAAATACAAAAAATCAGCTGGGCATGGTGGCGCGTGCCTGTAATCCCAGCTACTCAGGAGGCTGAGGCAGGAGAATTGCCTGAACCCAGGAGGCGGAGGTTGCGGTGAGCCGAGATCGCGCCATTGCACTCCAGCCTGGGTAACAAGAGCGAAACTCCGTCTCAAAAAAAAAAAAAAAAAAAAAGACAGCATTCCTGCCTCCATTTGTTATGTACAAAATGTAAAGAAAGTACAATAATTATAAAACAGCCCAGCGCGGTGGGACACACCTGTAATCTCAGCGCTTTGGGAGGATGAGGCAGGCAGTTCACTTAAGCCGAGGAGTTCAAGACCAGCCTGGGCAACATGGCAAAACCTCCTCTCTACAAAACATATAAAAATTAGCTGAACGTGATGGTGCATGTCTGGAATTCCAGCTACTCAGGAGGCTGAGGTGGGAGGATCGCCCCAGGGAGGCAGACGTTGCAGTAAGCTGTGATTGCACCACTGCATTCCAGCCTGGGTGACAGAGTGAGACCCTGGCTCAAAAGCTGATAATAATTATTATGAAACACTTGTTTTTAAATGATTGCTGGTAGCATAGTTGATGCCAACTGATAGTATCTTTTTTTTTAATTCCACCTGATATCATCCTGCCTATTATTTTATTCTTTGGCTTTTTAAATTTTTTAATTTGTATTTTTGTTAGTGTTATTTTTATTTTCTTTTTTTGTTAAAAAGCAGAGTTTTGACATCACAGCTGCTAGGGATTACTGTGGTATAATATTCTGGGGCGATGGAGCTGTTTTATACCTTGATTTTAACGGTAGCTATATGACTTTATATATGTCAAAATTCATAGGGGCCGAGGGCGTGGCTCAATCCTGTAGTCCCAACACTTTGGGAGGCCGAGGTGGCAGATCATCTGAGGTCAGGAGTTCGAGACCAGCCTCGGCAACATGATGAAGCCTTCTATTAAAAAAAAAAAATACAAAAGATGATCCAGGCATGGTGGCACACACCTCTGGTCCCAGCTACTCAGGAGGCTGAGGCAGGAGGATTGCTTGAGCCCAGGATGGAGAGGGTGTACTAATCTGAGGGTGCAGTGCTGCACTCCAGCCTGGGAGACAGAGTAAGGCCCTGTCTTAAAGAAAAAAAAATCATAGAACTCTACACTGAAAAGGGTGAACTTTGTTATATAAAAATTATGCTTGAGCCGGGCGTGATGGCTCACGCCTGTAATCCCAGCGCTTTGGGAGGCCGAGGCGGGCGGATCATGAGGTCAAGAGATGGAGACCATCTTGGCCAACATGGTGAAACCCCATCTCTACTAAAAATACAAATATTAGCTGGGTATGGTGCGTGCACCTGTAGTCCCAGCTACTCAGGAGGCTGAGGCAGGAGAATTGCTTGAACCCAGGAGGTGGAGGTTGCAGTGAGCCGAGATAGCACCACTGCACTCCAGCCTGGTGCCTGGCAACAGAGCGAGACTCTGTCTCAAAAAAAAAAAAAAAAAAAAAAAAAAATTATGCTTGAATATTAAAACATTTGTGGCTGACTCCGGGCACACTGCCTATGGATCAGCCATGCGCCACAGGGTGCAGAAAAAAATAAAGTGACGCAAACAAGCATTTCACCTTTATAATCAAAGAAATGAAACATATCCTCATGTAGTCTAGTTTACATCAGGTAAAAGAATTTTGATTTAAGGCCAGGCATAGTGGCTCATGCCTGTAATTCCAGCACTTTGGGAGGACAAGGTGGGTGGATCACCTGAAGGTCAGAAGTTCGAGACCAGCCTGGCCAACACGGTAAAACCCTGTCTCTACTAAAAATACAAAAAATTAGCCAGATGTGGTGGCAGGTGCCGGTAAACCCAGCTACACGGGAGGCTGAAGCAGTAGAATCACATGAACCCGGGAGGCAGAGGTTGCAGTGAGCCAAGATCACACCATTGCACTCCAGCCTGGGCAACAAGGGTGAAACTTGTCCTCAAAGAAAAAAAAAAAAAGAATTTTTATTTAAAAACTTCTTCCCCTTTATGAATTACCTCAATTTAAAATAAGAAGTGTCTGCTCACCGCAACCTCCGCCTCCCGGGTTCAAGCGATTCTCCTGCCTCAGCCTCCAAGTAGCTGGGACTACAGGTACCCTCTATCACACCCGCGAAATTTTTTTGTACTTTTAGTACAAAAAAGTACTAAAAGTACAAAAAATCAAGCATTTCCATTTATACACGAGGCGACTGAGTAGAGCCCCCAAGCGCACGCAGCGAGGTCGTGGTCTGCTGAACCCATATATGCCCCAGCTCTCCTGACGTTCTGTCCCGTGGGGACCAGCGCATCTGGTGCTCCCTAAGCTGACGTCACCTGCCTGGCTCAGTGCCCCCTCTGGTGTTCATTGTTAATGCCACCTCCTGATGGCAGTTTCTTTCTGGGGGGAGAGGAGAGAAATTCTCTGAGTTGGGACTCTGAGCTTCCAAAATAATAAGGATGGAGTGTGATCTAAGGGAGTGTTCTGGTGAATGAAAACATAACACGCCTTTCCTGTTACATACTCTTTGATGTGCATTAGCTTGGTGAGAGTACCGAGTGATAATTGTGGAATCTAGAATGCTCAAGAAAATACTTTCTAGGACCTATGCGTCTCCTGGCCGGATGCTGCTTTTTCTACTCCTAATCTTAGCCAAAGTTAGCATAGCTAATGGCTGATGTTCTCAGAAAGATTATAACACTAAGGGATCCTCGAGTGTCTTCAAATAATTTTGATAGTTGCATTTTTAGAATTTCTTTTTAATCCTCTGTAACTATCCAGACTGGCTACGGTGTGCTGTGGTTGCAGAAGACACCAGATTTTGGAGGATTAAAATAAGCAAGGACTTATTTCTTGGTCCCACTAAAAGTCTGCTGTGCGGTGGCTCAAGCCTTTAATCCCAGAACTCTGGGAGGCCTAGGCAGACAGATCACCTGAGGTCAGCTGTTTGAGACCAGGCTGGTCTAACATGGTGAAAGCCCATCTCTACTAAAAATACAAAAATTAGCCAGGCGTGGTGGTGGGCGCCTGTAATTCCAGCTACTTGGGAGACTGAGGCAGGAGCATCACTTGAACCTGGGAGGCGGAGGTTGCAGTGAGCCAAGATCGTGCCATTGTACTTGGTCTCAAAAGAAAAAAAAAAAGAAAGGGCTAGGAGTGGTGGCTCATGCCTATAATCCCAGCACTTTGGGAGTCTGAGGCAGGCAGATCACTTGAGGCCAGGAGTTCAGCACCAGTGTGGGCAACATGGCAAAACCCTGTCTCTACAAAAAAAAAAAAAAAAAATTAGCCAGGTGTGATGGTGTGTGCCTGTAGTCTCAGCTGCTTGGGAGCCTACAGTGAGCTGAGATCTCCCCACTGCCCTCCACCTAATCGACAGAGCAAGACCCTGTTTTCAAATAAATAAACGGGTTTTTTTTTTGTTTGTTTGTTTGTTTTGAGATGGAGTTTCGCTCTTGTTACCCAGGCTGGAGTGCAATGGCGCGATCTCGGCTCACCGCACCCTCCGCCTCCCGGGTTCAGGCAATTCTCCTGCCTCAGCCTCCTGAGTAGCTGGGATTACAGGCACGCGCCACCATGCCCAGCTAATTTTTTGTATTTTTAGTAGAGACGGGGTTTCACCATGTTGACCAGGATGGTCTCGATCTCTTGCCCTCGTGATCCACCCACCTCGGCCTCCCAAAGTGCTGGGATTACAGGCTTGAGCCACCGCGCCCGGCCAAACAGTTTTTAAAAAAGGAAATTGGCTGGGCACAGTGACACACGCCTGTAATCCCAGCACTTTGGGAAGCTGAGGTGGGCAGATTGCCTCAGGTCAGGAATTTGAGAGCAGCCTGGCCAACATGGCAAAACCCTGTCTCTACTAAAAATACAAAAATTAGCTGGATGTGGTGGCAGGTGCCTGTAATCCCAGCTACTTAAGAGGCTGAGCCAGGAGAATTGCTTGAACCCAGGAGGCGGAGGTTGCCATGAGCCGAGATCATGCCATTGCACTCCAGCCTGGGCAACAAGAGTGAAACTCAATCTCCAAAAAAAAAAAAAAGAAAAGAAAATAGGGCTAGGTGTGGTGGCTCACACCTGTAAACCCAGCACCCCAGCACTTTGAGACGCCAAAGAAGGCAGACCGCTTTGAGACCAGCCTAGGCAACATGGTGAAACCCCATCTTTACAAAAAATACAAAAATTAGCCAGGTGCGGTGGCGCTCACCTGTAGTCCCAGCTACTGGGGAGGTTGCGGTTGGAGGATCGATTGAATCCAGGGGGCAGAGGTTACAGGAAGCCATGATTGTCCCACTGCACTCCAGCCTGGGTGACAGGGCAAGACCCTGTCTCAAAATAAAATAAAAGTTAGCATTACCATTCAGGAGCTCATGGGCAAGTCACTAAATGCCTTTAAATTTCAGTTTCTTCACCTCTAGAGGAAGGTTTGAACGAGATCTCTTGTGAACACCCTCACAGCTCTGACTGTGGGTTTCAGACTCTGAATTTTTACCACTCCCTTATTGCTTTTCTTGCACAGGGATCATGGCCCAGGTAGCAGTGTCCACTCTGCCCGTTGAAGAAGAGCCCTCCTCAGAGAGCAGGATGGTGGTGACATTCCTCGTGTCTGCCCTCGAGTCCATGGTGAGACAGCCTGACACTTGTCTGACATTCCACAGATGGATTGTTGTCGAGATGACAGAATCATGAAACACTTCAGCATCCCTTTTATTTTTGAGAAGGAATCTCACTCTGTCACCCAGGGTGGAGTGCAGTGGTGCAATCTCGGCTCACGGCAACTTCAGTCTTCTGGGTTCAAGCAATTCTCCTGCCTCAGCCTCCTGAGTAGCTGGGATTATGGGCATGCACCACCATGCCCGGCTAATTTTTGTATTTTTAATAGAGGCAGGGTTTTACCATATCGGCCAGGCTGGTCTTGAACTCCTGACCTCAGGTGATCTGCCTACCTTGGCCTCCCAAAGTGCTGGGATTTCAGGCCTTAGCCACTGCGCCCAGCTGCTTCAGTATCACTTTTGATGTTTGCCTTCTGCCTGACATCTGTATAAGGGTATCCTTTATAGAGGATAATGGACTTTTCAGATTATTTACATATTTGTTTATTACATTATGGATGCAATTATGTAAACTCAAGCTTCCCAGATCTGAAATGTAATGAATGGTAACCTATTTTACCATGTTTGAGAATATTTTTAAAATCTAACTTCAAAAGTAAATAGGCCAGGCACAGTGGCTCACTCCTGTAATCCCAGCACTTTGGGAGGCCAAGGCATACTGATGACTAGAGGTCAGGAGTTGAGACCAGCCTGGGCAACATGGTGAAAGCCCATTTCCACTGAAAATACAAACATTAGCTGGGTGTGGTGGCAGGTGCCTGTATTTCCAACTACTCAGGAGACTGAGACACGAGAATCACTTGAACCCTGGAAGCGGAGGTTGTAGTGAGCTGAGATTATGCCACTGCACTCCAGCCTGGGTGACAGAGTAAGACTGTGGCAAGAAAAGAAAAAGTAAATAGGCTATTTATATGTATCTATTTACATCCAAAAGGTCAACTTTACTTAGTGGGTGAAAATTTGATGAGAAATTTACGTAACTCCAAAGTATCTGATTGGAAGATATTTATTGATTAAAAATGGAAAATCAGTAACTTTGCAGTACAGAAACCTGACAGACACCACGTTATTTAAGTGACCAAAATTAGCGTAGTCACCCTGTAATTCCAGCGGTTTGGGAGGCGAGGTGGGAGGATGGCTTGAGGTCAGGGGTTGGAGACCAGCCTGGGCAACATAGTGAGAACTTGTCTCTCCAAGACTATTTTTTAAAAATTAGCTAGAGGGGGTAGCGCCGAGCCCAGGAGTTCAAGCCTGCAGTGAGCTCTCATGACACTGCACTCCAGCCTGCACGACACGAGACCCTGACTCTAAAAAAGAAATGAAACTTGGAATAAATTTTAAAAGCAAGCATTAAGGCTAGGCAGGGTGGCTCATCCCCGTAATCCCACCACTTTGTGGGGCAGAGGATCACTTGCACTCGGGAGTTTTGAGACTAGCCTGGGTAACACAGCAAGACCTTGTCTCTACTAAAAAAATTTTTTTAATTAGCCAGGCATGGTGGCACATGTCTGTAGTCCCAGCTACTGAGGCTGGGAGAATCACTCAAGCCTAGGAGATCAAGGCTACAGTGAGCTAGGATCGCACCACTGCACTTCAGCGGGTAACAGAGCAAGACCCTCTCTCAAATAATAAAAATAATAATAAAAGAAAACATTAGGATCTGTTGGAAGAAAACTCAAAATATCTCCCCCAGGGACATTGTATAAGAACCGATCACATTCCTTTCATTTGACAAATATCCAGGAAGCAGCTCCTAAGCCAAGGCCCTCTTCTAGGCACTGGAGGCACAAGACTTGAGGTGGTCCCCTCACAGAGATCTTACATCCTATGCGGGAGACAAACAATAAACAAGTTCGGCTGGGCGCAGTGGCTTATGCCTGTAATCCCAGCACTTTGGGAGGCCAAGGCAGACAGATTACTTGAGCCCAGGAGTTCAGGACCAGCCCGGCCAGCATGCTGAAAAGCCATCTCTACTAAACATACCAAAATTAGCTGGGCGTGGTGGTGCATGCCTGCAGTGTTAGCTACTTGGGAGGCTGAGGTGGGAGGATCACCTGAGCTGAGGAGGTTGGGGCTGCAGTGAGCTGCCATCACATCACTGCAAACTAGGCTGGGTGACAGAGTGAGACCTTGTTTCAAAAAAACCCAATAAATTCGATGTGTGTGTTTCTTATCAGTAAATAAAATACAAAGAAAAGGAGGCCAGCTGCAGTGGCACACACCTATAATCCCAGCACTTTGGAAAGCCAAGGAAGGCAGATCACCTGAGGGCAGGAGTTGAGGCCAGCCTGGTCAACTTGGCGAAACACCGTCTCTACTAAAAATACAAAAATATCAGCCAGGTTTGGTGGTGGGCACCTTTAATCCGAGCTAACCTGGGAGGCTGAGGCAGAGGTTGCAGTCAGCCAAAATCGTGCCACTCAAAAAAAAAAATTGTCATGTATATATGAAGAGATAACCAGAAAGTCTGTAGCCAAAAATGTAGGAAAAAGGCGTGTTGGAGACCCACGTCAGGCAGTAAGTAAAAATATGTCCTTTGGGTTTTATGATGCTTATGGTGTTTGCTTGATAAATTGTTTTTTTTTCCTCAGTGATTGTTCTTATTTTAAGTAAATATTCCTTTTGCTACCTAATTTTGTAATCTTTCTTTTCTTTCTTTCTTTCTTTTTTTTCTTTTGAGCCAGTATCTTGCTCTGTTGCCAGGCTGGAGTACAGTGGCACAGTCTCGGCTCACTGCAACTTCTGCCTCCCGGGGTCAAGCAATTCTCCTGCCTCAGCCTCCCGAATAGCTGGAATTTCAGGCATGCACCACCAAGCCTGGCTAATTTTTGTATTTTTTTTTTTTTTTTTTGGGACGGAGTTTCGCTCTTGTTACCCAGGCTGGAGTGCAATGGCGCGATCTCGGCTCACCGCAACCTCCGCCTCCTGGGTTCAGGCAATTCTCCTGCCTCAGCCTCCTGAGTAGCTGGGATTACAGGCACGCGCCACCATGCCCAGCTAATTTTTTGTAGTTTTAGTAGAGACGGGGTTTCACCATGTTGACCAGGATGGTCTCGATCTCTTGACCTCATGATCCACCCGCCTCGGCCTCCCAAAGTGCTGGGATTACAGGCTTGAGCCACCGCGCCCGGCCTAATTTTTGTATTTTTAGTAGAGACAGGGTTTTACCATGTTGGCCAGGATGGTCCCAATCTCCTGACCCCGTGATCTGCCCACCTCGGCCTCCCGAAGTGCAGGGATTACAGGCTTGAGCTGCCGATGCCTGGCCTGATTTTGTATTCTTTTTTTTTTTTTTTTTTAATTTTTTTATTTGGAGGTAGAGACTTGCTCTGTCGCCCAGGTTGGGGTGCAGTGGTGTGATCTCGGCTCACTGCAACCTCCACCTCCCAGGTTCAATCAATTCTCCTGTCTCAACCTCCCAAGTAGCTGGGATTACAGGCGCCTGCCACTGCGCCCAGCTAATTTTTGTATTTTTAGTAGAGACGGGGTTTCACCATGTTGGCCAGGCTGGTGTTGAACTCCTGACCTTGTGATCCATCCACCTCAGCCTCCCAAAGTGCTGGGATTACTGGCATGAGCCACCACTCCCGGCCCTAATTTTGTATTCTTAAAGCAGCCCTCCCAGCCCCACGATCTTGGATCTGCCCTTGTAGGTCATACATTGCTTTTCGTTTCTGTTTCAGTGTAAAGAACTGGCCAAGTCCAAGGCAGAAGTGGCATGCATCGCTGTGTACGAAACAGATGTGTTTGTCGTCGGAACCGAGAGAGGATGCGCTTTTGTTAATGCCAGGACGGATCTTCAGAAAGACTTTGCAAAATACTGTAGGTGTTTGTCATTTTACCTTTGTATTCCCAACCTCAAAATGATTGCTTTTCCAGGGCTTGTTGTGTATTACTGTCTGTTCATGACCATTATACACTTATATAATCCTTTTTTCCTTTGTTTTTTGAGACACAGTTTTGCTGTGTCCCCCGGGGTAGAGTGCAGTGGTACAATCTCGTCTCACTGCAACCTCCACCTTGTGGGTTCAAGTGATTCTCCTGCCTCAGCCTCCTGAGTAGCTGGGATTATAGGCACCCTCCAGCATGCCTGGAAATTTTTACATCTTTGGTAGAGATGAGGTTTCACCCGTTGGCCAGGCTGATCTTGAACTGACCTCAAGTGATCTGCCCACCTCAGCCTCCCAAAGTGCTAGGATTACAGGTGTGAGCCATTGCGCCTGGCCGTGTTTCCCTTTTCTTACTTTGGCAATTTCAGAGCCTTCAGTATGTCAAGGTGTGCAGCAAACATCCAGTGTGAGTGAGCCTATGTGGCCATACGTCAAGGGACTTCTCTACAATGTTAAAAGCCATACCTCTCCAGGTGCGGAGACTCACGCCTGTCATCCCAACATTTTGGGAGACGAGTCAGGTGGATCACTTGAGTTCGGGAGCTGGAGATCTTCCTGGGCAACATGGCAAAACTCCATCTCTACTAAAAAAAAAAACAAAAAAAAATTAGCGAGGTGTGGTGGCCCGCGCCTGTTGTCTTAGCTACTCAGGAGGCTCAGGTGGGAGGATCGCTTGAGCCTGGGAGGTCAAGGCTGCAGTGCGCTGTGATCACTCCACTGCACTCCAATCTGGGCGGTAGAGCAAGACCTGATCTCAAAACAAAACAAAACCAGACAAAAAAACTACACTTTTTTTTTTTTTTTTTTTTTTTTTTTGGAGACAGAGTCTTGATCTCTTGCCCAGGCTGGTCCAGAGTTCCATCAGCACACTAGAGGGCATCTTCCTTATAATGCCCAGCAAGTCTTGCAGGCACCCACAGGGCAACTATCTAGTGATTTCTGCCAGTACCCCTCAAGAGCAGGCCCCTGCTTGCCAGCCACGCATGGGCACCCCCACAGGCTTCCCCACTATCTACTGGGCTATGGCCAAATCCTACTTAACGAGGTCTGGATCTTGGCCCTGGGGGGCCACCCCATTCCTGGACTTGCTCCCTCCTGGGTCCCATGCCTCAGTCCAGCAGTCACAGATGCTCCTACAGCCTGCTGCTCATGTTCTCTTTAGAGTCCTCAGTCCCCCTAGCAATTAATCCCATGTTACCAGTTGGACGATTCTTCTAGGAAATGTTACCTATTGGTGTAAATCAGTACAACTTCTATGGAAAACAGTATGCAGATTTCTCAAAGAACTAAACATAAACTCCCATTCATTCCAGCCAGGCCACTGCTTGGCATATACCCAAAGGAAAAGAACTCATCCTATCAAAAAGACACCGGCTTTGTATGTTCATCACAGTACTATTGACAATGGCAAAGATGTGCAAACTAAGCATCCATCACCAGATGACTGGATAAAGAAACTGGGGTACACACACAAAGGGACACTACTCAGCCATAAAAAAGAATGAAGTGGCTGGGCACGTGGCTCACACCTGTCATCCAAGCACTTTGGGAGCCCAAGGCGGGTGGATCATTTGAGATCAGGAGTTCCAGACCAGCCTGGGCATCATGGCGAAACCCCGTCTCTACTAAAAATACAAAAATTAGCTGGGCGTGGGGCACATGCCTGTATTCCCAGCTACTCGGGTGGCTGAGACGGAGAATCACTTGAACCTGGGAGGCAGAGGTTGCAGTGAGCTGAGATCATGCCACTGCACTCCAGCCTGGGTGACAGAGTGAGACTGTCTCAAAAAAAAAAAAAAAATGAATGAAATGATATATTTTGCAGCAACATGGATGGAACTGGAGACTCTTGTCTTTATCATTTGACTTAAAAAGGCAAATGCTGCATGTCCTTCCTTAAAAGAGGGGCTAAATTATGGGTGCACATGGATATAGAGTGTGTGGCCGGGGGCGGTGGCTCATCCCTGTAATCTCAGCAATTTGGCAGGCCAAGGTCGGGGGATCACTTGAGGCCAGGAGGGCAAAACCAGCCTGGCTATGGTGAAACCCTCTCTCTACTGAAAATACAAAAGTGAGCACAGGCGCACACCAGTAATCCCAGCTACTTGGGAGGCTGAGGCACAAGAATCTCTTGAACCTGGGAGGCAGAGGTTGCCGTGAGCTGAGATTGCACCCCTGCACTCCAGCATAGGCGATAGAATGAGACTCTGTCTCAAAACAAACAAATAAACAAACAAAACATGCTCATAGAATGTGAAATCACAGACATTAGAGACTCAGAGGGGTGGGAGGCAGGAAGCGGGTAAGGGCTGGTAAGGGATGACTTCATGGGTACATTGTACGTTATATGGGTGATGGGCACACTAAAAGCCCAGACTTCACCAACGTCACAATATATTCTTGTAAGAAAACTATCCTTGTGCCTCTTAAATTAATACAAAAACAAACAAACAGAAAACCTTTCTGTGTTTAAATTACTGTGGTTTCTATCTCCTGACTAGACTGATTAAAACAATCCGTTTTAAAACTTTTGGAGGACCCATTGGTTCTGGGGCTGATCTTGAATGGGTTCAGGCATATAGTCTTCCTACACGATTATTGTCACTTTTCAACTGCAAAACAAATCAAATTTCTGTTATAAAGATCATTTATGGCTGGGTACAGTGCCTCACACCTGTAATCCCAGCACTTTGGGAGGCTGAGATGGGAGGATCACTTGAGGCCAGGACTTAGAGGCCAACCTGGGCAACAAAGTGAGATCCCATCTCTTAAAAACAAATTAAAAGTTAGCCAGGTGTGGCAGTGCACTCCTGTAAGCCTTGCTACTCGTGAGGCTGAGGTGGGAAGATCACTTGAGCCCAGAAATTTGAGGCTGCAGAGAGCTTTGGTCATCCCACTGCACTCCAACCTGGGCAGCAGAGTGAGACCCTATCTATAAAATTAATGAGAATAATTTCCTTAAACTACTGCTATTTCTTGATATGTTGAATTTTGTATAGTTCTTTAACCTGTTTATCATAAATACCATTTCTCTTGTTTTTCTTTAGAATATCTTGTTTTATGTTTATTCACGTTTTTTCCATTTTTTATTTCAATAACAGAAACACAGTACGGAAGTGTACCGCACAAATGCCTAGATACTGACCAATGCTCATCATGCATTTGCAGGCGTTGCAGAGGGGCTGCGTGAGATGAAACCTCCCTGCCCTGTGAACGGGATGCAGGTCCACTCAGGAGAAACGGAAATACTCAGGAAGGCAGTGGAGGACTATTTCTGCCTTTGTTATGGTAATGTTCACTTTAAGTATGAATTCTCTTAATCGTTCACCAAGGAAGAGGACAGTATCACAGTCTTATTGGCACGACTACTTAGAATGTTTTGAACATTTTTTTTTTTTTTGAGACGAAGTCTCACTCTGTTGCCCAGACTGGAGTGCAATGGTGCGATCTTGGCTCACTGCAACCTCTGTCTCCCAGGTTCCAGCAATTCTCCCACCTCAGCCTCCTGAGTAGCTGGGATTACAGGCACCCACCACCACACCCGGCTAATCTTTTTTTGTATTTTTAGTAGAGATGGAGTTTCATCATATTTGCCAGGCTGGTCTCGAACTCCTGACCTTGTGATCCACCTGCCTGGGCCTCCCAAAGTGCTGGGATTACAGGCATAAGCCACGATGGCCAGCTGTTTTGAATATTTTAAAACCCATATTCTCAGCAAGTGGGGAGCCAGTTCTTTTTTTTTTTTTAGACAGATTCTTGCTTTGTTGCCCAGGCTGGAGTACAATGGCACGATCTCAGCTCACTGCAAACTCTGCCTCCTGGGTTCAAGCAATTCTCCCACCCCAGCCTCCTGAGTAGCTGGGATTACAGGTGCCCACCACCACACCCGGCTAATTTTTGTTGTTTTTTTTTTTTTGAGACGGAGTTTCGCTCTTGTTACCCAGGCTAGAGTGCAATGGCGCGATCTCGGCTCACTGCAACCTCCGCCTCCTGGGTTCAGGCAATTCTCCTGCCTCAGCCTCCTGAGTAGCTGGGATTACAGGCACGCGCCACCATGCCCAGCTAATTTTTTGTAGTTTTAGTAGAGACGGGGTTTCACCATGTTGTCCAGGATGGTCTCGATCTCTTGACCTCGTGATCCACCCGCCTTGGCCTCCCAAAGTGCTGGGATTACAGGCGTGAGCCACCGTGCCCGGCCTAATTTTTGTATTTTTAGTAGAGACAGGGTTTCACCATGTTGGCCAGGCTGGTCCCGAACAGTTGACCTCAGGTGATCCGCCCACCTCGGCCTTGCAGAGTGCTGGGATTACAGGCGTGAGCCACTTCGCCCGGCCACCAGTTCTTAGTTACCAGATTAAGTGTTCTTTAGAAGATGATATGGATCTTGGATCTTCTGATCTATGGAAACTTCTGTATCAATCGCTCTTTCTTCCTTGATCCCATTTTACAGAGCCCCCCATGAAGGCCAGCGTATTGTTAAAGACAATG
The DNA here is from genome assembly GCF_009761245.1 of Sapajus apella. Classification (NCBI taxonomy): domain Eukaryota; kingdom Metazoa; phylum Chordata; class Mammalia; order Primates; family Cebidae; genus Sapajus; species Sapajus apella. The sequence goes on from NW_022437028.1 coordinate 4,189,998, forward strand.
TTGGCTCAGTCACCTCCCTCACCCCTCAGTTGTCTTTCCACCTACCCATATCTTTCTATAGGCATGAAGATGGGAATTTAAAGAAAAAAGAAAAACTGCATATGGTGGCTTGAGCCCATAATCCAAGCTACTTAGGAGGCTAAGGCGGGAGGATCATTTGAGCCCAGGAGTTCGAGACCAGACTGAGCAACATAGTGAGACCTGTCTCTACAAAATAAAAATAATTTTCAAAAATGCCTTTGCATTGTTTTCAACAGCTAGGTAACAGATGGGGAGCAAACCCCATCTCTACTAAAAATACAAAAATTAGCTGGGAATGATGGCGCATGCCTGTAATCCCAGATAGATATCAGGCTGGGCGTGGCGGCTCACACCTATAATCCCAGCACTTTGGGAGGTCGAGGGGGGTGGGTCACCTGAGATCAGGAGTTTGAGACCAGCCTGGCCAACATGGTGAAACTATGTCTCTACTAAAAATATAAAAATGAGCCGGGCATGGTGGGAGGCGCCTGTAATCCCAGCTACTCAGGAGGCAGAGGCAAGAGAATTGCTGCACTTTGGGAGGTTGAGGCAGGTGGATCACCCGAGGTCAGGAGTTTGAGACCAGCCTGGGCAACATGGTGAAACCCCGTCTCTACTAAAATACAAAAGAAATTAGCTGGGTGTGGTAGCGGGCGCCTGCAGTCCCAGCTACTTGGGAGGCTGAGGCCGAGGTTTCAGTGAGCCGAGATCACACCACTGCACTCCAGCCTGGGTGACAGAGCTAGACTCAGTCTCTACAAAACAAAACTAAACTAAACTGGGAGAACATTAGGTTCACACCCTCTGAAGATGTTTGCCTCTTCTCGTAGGTAAAGCCTTAGGGACGACGGTCATGGTGCCTGTTCCCTATGAGAAGATGCTTCAGGACCAGTCGGCTGTGGTGGTGCAGGGACTCCCAGAAGGCGTTGCCTTTCAACACCCTGAGAATTATGACCTGGCCACCCTGAAATGGATTTTGGAGAACAAAGCAGGGATTTCATTCATCATAAACAGGTGACACTCTGCACCCCCACCCCCTCAGTTCATTTAAAGACGAAACTGATAGCCTCATTTTAATTCCCTCGTGCGTTCCACCTGTTGCGTTTCAGAGTTGATTGTTGAGCTACGTCATACTTTTGTCATATGTCCGTGCTGGGTAACGGTGTTGCTTTTCTTGCAGACCCTTCCTAGGACCAGAGAGTCAGCTGGGTAAGTGACAGCTTCTCAGGTTTAGTGGCTCTTCTGAGCCGCTAAACCACTTCTTCATTAAAACTTGAATTTGAGTGAGGTGGGGAACTTAGAGGATGGGCCAGTAGGTACAGCAAACCACCGTGGCATGCACATACCTAGGTAACAAACCTGCACGTTCTGCACATAGATCCCGTTTTTTTTTTTTTTTAAAAGAAGAAATAAAGAAAATTAAAAAAAAAAAAGTAAAATATTAGGAACAGATGCTCAGTGCCATAAAGAAAAATTAGCACTGAGACAAAGGATCTTTCAGCAATGCAATTTTTACCTCCTGCACTGCAGGGAGGGTACCCTTGCCAGCCATCATGCCATGAGAGTACAGTGAACAAAGGAAAAGCGGACATATTTATCCCTTACGCGTTTGGGGTTGTGTTTACTGCTGTGTCTGATCTCTGTTGCTTGGAGATCTAAACTAAAACCTGATTGGCTAACAACTTAAAACTTTTTTAAACAGGTAAAATCAATGGAGAAATTCAAATAAGGAAGGGGCATAGCCTGTGAGCTGGGACATGCCTGTGAGCACGTCCAGCACAGATATCTTGGTTAAAGTACAGGGACGTAGAATGTACTACGTACCTATGAGCATGTTTAACAGCTACATAGGATAGGGCTTAACACAGAGTTTTATTAGCACACTTATAATTTATTCTTTAACAAGAAAGGAAACTTTGAAGAGGAACTTTTACTTCCCACATAAAAATACATTTGGATCTGTAAAAAAAAAAAAAAAAAATTGGCTGGGCACAGGGCTCACACCTGTAATCCCAGCACTTTGGGCAACAGAGGCAGGCAGATCACTTGAGGTCAGGAGTTAGAGACTAGCCTGGCCGAAATGATAAAACTCCGTCTCTACTAAAAATACAAAAGTTAGCCGGGTGTGGTGGCGAGTGCCTGTAATCCCAGCTACTGGGGAGGCTGAGGTGGGAGGATCGCTTGAACTAGGATGTGGAATTTGCAGTGAGCTGAGATCACACCACTACACTCCAGCCTGGGCAACAGAATGAGACCCTCAAAAAAAAAAAGCGATGTCTTGCTGAGACTGCGTGGGCAGAGGAAGGAGGCAGCAGGGACGGGGGGTGGCACAGTTCACAGGGCACCTGCCGGGGCCATGACATGCACTAGTTCTTCTTAGCCGAGGAATAAACACAATGTAAAGTCTGTTTTGGGAGCAATGCTGAGTTCCCGATGTCCTCTAACTCACATTAAAGGAGAAGTGAGAGGGGAGGGTGGCAGGTGGCCATGGAATATTGTCCCAACTGACTTGTATCATCATAATAGAAAAACGATAGTGGTCTCCCGTTATCCTCGGGGGATGCACTCCGAGACCCCCAGTGGATGCCCGGACCATGGATTGTACAGAGCCCTACATATACTCTGATTTTCCCTAACCACACATACCTACGAGAAAGTTTAATTTATGTATCAAGCACAGGCTGGGCACAACAGCTCACTCCTGTAATCCAAACACTTTGGGAGGCTGAGGTGGGTGGATCACCTGAGGTGAAGTCAGGAGTTCAACACCAGGAGTTCGCTGACCAACGTGGTGAAACCCTGTCTCTACTAAAAATACAAAAATTAGGCGAGACAAGGTGGCTCACACCTGTAATCCCAGCACTTTAAGAGGCCGAGGCAGACGGATCACTTGAGGTTGGGAGTTCGAGACCTGCCTGACCAACACAGAGAACCCTTATCTCTACTAAACATACAAAATTAGCCGGGTGTGGTGGTGCACACCTGTAATGCCAGCTACTCGGGAGGCTGAGGCAAGAGAATCGCTTGAACCCGGGAGGCAGAGGTTTCAGTGAGCCAAGAGCACACCATTGCATTCCAGCCTGGGCAACAAGAGTGAAACTCCATCTCAAAAAAAAAAAAAAAAAAAAAATAGCCAGGTGTGGTGGCTCATGCCTTTAATCCCAGCTACTCGGGAGGCTGAAGTAGGAGAATTGCTTAAACCTGGTAGGTGAAGGTTGCAGTGAGCTGAGATCGCACCACTGCACTCCAGCCCAGGCAACCGAGCAAGAGCCGTCTCAAAATGAATGAATGAATTAATAAATAAAGCACAGTAGATTAACAACAAGAACTAAAGACAAAATAGCACGATTATAATATGCCGTCGTTACTACTCTTGCACTTTGGGGCCATTATGAAGTCAAATAAAGGTGACTTGAGCACAAGCACCCTGGCCATCCCTGGACCATCAGTCTGATAACAGAGCCAGCTACCCAGTGACTTGTGGGCGAGTAGTGTAGACAGCGTGGATGGCAGGACAAAGGGATGAGTCACATCACAGGCGGGACAGTGGGACACTTCATCACGCTGCCCAGAGCAACGTGGGATTTCAAACTTCTGAATTGTTTGTTTCTGGAATTTTCTGTTTACTCTTTGTAGACCTTGACTGACCCTGGGGAAAGCAAATCCGCCGATCAAGGAGGAGCTACTGTTACAGCAGCTGAAACTTAGCACTTAGCAACGTGCCAGGCGCCGTTCTAGTCATTTTAGGTGCATCCACGAATCCTCCCACAACCACCGTGTTCATGAGGAAACCGTGGTTTAGTGACTTGCTGGAGGCAGCCCAGCTGGTGAGCTGAGGCTCGGCCCCACACCCGTGCTCTAACCCCAGAACACTCCTCGGTAGCCCCCAGAACACGGGGACTGCTTTGAGTCAGTCTCTCTCCCAGTGACTTTTCCACGATGGCTTCCGTCTGGGAGTTCCATTTTCTGTGTATTTGCTTTCAACTTCTATGCCTTTGGATGTTAGTCATGTTCCAAAGCGCTAAAAGGGGCTGATGTGTGTCTTTTTATTTCTCCGCAGGTGGCCATGAGATGGTAACAGACGCTGAGAGATCCATAGTATCACCAAGTGAAAGGTAAAAGATAAACAGCCACTAAAATCCACATCCGTGCACAAAGTATTCATCTTTGGATGACAGAAAGGCCCCCTTACAGCATTTGAGGTGTAGTGTGAAGGGTTAATGTGCTTCTTCTCTTCCGTATTTTCTATTCTATTCATTGTCCAAAAGGACCTTTAGAATTAGAAGACTATTTTCAGTAGACACGTTTAATTTTGTAACAACTTATGAAGAACATTAATGTTGAGGCCAGGTGCGGTGGCTCACACCTATAATCCCAGCACTTAGGGAGGCCAAGGCGGGTGGATCATGAGGTCAAGAGATCGAGACCATCCTGTCCAACATGGTGAAACCCCGTCTCTACTGAAAATACAAAACTTAGCCGGGCATGGTGGTGCACGCCTGTAATCCCAGCTACTTCGGAGGCTGAGGCAGAAGAATCACTTGAACCTAGGAGGTGGAGATTGCAGTGAGCCAAGATCGTGCCACTGCACTCCAGCCTGGGTGACAGAGCAAGACTCCATCTCAAAAAAGAAAAAAAGAAAAGTACCTTAATGTTAAAGTTGAGGCTTTGTTGCATTTGGTTGAAGGGAGGGGGGGATTTGGTGCCACGGAGATCCTGGGCATTTGAGCTCAGCGTGTCTAGGCGCCTGTGTTTGGTCCTCACCGTGCCCATCCTGACCAGGGTTCCCTTCTCCTTGCAGCTGTGGCCCCATCAGTGTGAAAACTGAACCTATGGAAGATTCTGGTGGGTACCATGATGCTTTTAGAATCAAGTATCGGCCAAGCGAGGTAGCTCATGCCTGTAACCCCAGCACTTTGGGAGGTCGAGCCAGGCAGACCACTTGAGGTCAGGAGTTTGAGATCAGCCTGGTCAACATGGCGAAACCCCGTCTCTACTAAAATACAAAAATTAGCTGGGCATGGTGGTGCGTGCCTGTAATCCCAGCTACTCAGGAGGCTGAGACAGGAGAATTGCTTGAACCTGGGAGGCCGATGCTGCAGTGAGCTGAGGTGGCGCCCACCGCATTCCAGCCTGGTGAGAGAGTGAGACTCTGTCTCAAAAAAAACAAACAAGGCCAGGCACGGTGGATCACGCCTGTAATCCCAGCATTTTGGAAGACTGTGGTGGGTGGATCGCTTGAGCTCACGAGTTCAAGACCAGCCTGGCCAACATGGTGAAACCCCGTCTCTACTGAAATACGAAAACTTAACCAGGCATAGTGGTGTGTGCCTGTAGGAGGCTGAGGCATAAGAATTGCTTGAGCCCAGGAGGTGGAGGGTGCAGTGAGCTGAGATCACGCCACTGTACTCAGCTTGGGCTATACATGAGACTCTGTCTCAAAAACAAAATAAAACAAAAAGAACCAAGAATCTAGTAGGTTATCATTTGACACCTTTTTTGTTGGCTTGTTTTACCACATAAATAAATCAAGACCAGGGTACTAATTAACCTCAATGGAACCTCATTTGCAGAAGAGCCATATTTGACTCAAATATCTAGAAAACAGAGCCTTGGTGGGGCACGGGGGCTCAGGCCTATAATCCCAACAGTTTGGGAGGCTGAGGCAGATGAATTGCTTGAGCCAGGAGTTTGAGACCATCCTGGGCAACATGGCAAGACTTCATCTCTGCAAAAATATCAAAAACAGTGGTGCCTGCCTGTAATCCCAGATACTCAGGAGGCTGGGGTGGGAGTATTGCTTAAGCCTAGGAGGCTGGGTCTGCAGTGAGCCAAAATGGTGCCACTGCACTCCAGCCTGGGTGACAGAGAAAGAGTTTGTCTCAGAAAAGAAAAGAGAGAGAGAGCCTTCTAATTCAGTAAATACTGGGAACTAAGATGTTATTAAATAGACGTATTTGTGGACCATTTTTTTTTTTGAGACAGAGTCTCGCTTTGTCGCCTGGGCTGGAGTGCAGTGGGGTGATCTTGGCTCACTGAAACCTCTGCCTCCCAGGTTCAAGCGATTCTCCTGCCTCAGCCTCCCAAGTACCTGGGACTATAGGTGCCTGCCACCACACCCAGCAAATTTTTGTATTTTTAGTAGAGACGGGGTTTTACCATGATGGCCAGGCTGGTCTCCAACTCTTGACCTCAGGTGATCCACCCACCTCGGCCTCTGAAAGTGCTGGGATTACTGGTGTGAGCCACCTCGCTTGGCCCAAAATATCATTTTAATTATATTTGAATTAGAACCTGAATTTGAAATGAAAAAAGTTTTGAATGTGATTTTGGAATTACTACTTCACTCACAAATAGAGCAGTGTTTTCAGTTTTGGACGTACTTTACTGCGTTTTTGGACTTTTCTGTCATTTCTGGATGTTTTACAATATAAGTACATTACTATGACAATGTATACTTGGAAAAAAAATCCCTCTTCCATGGATGAGAGTAGTTGAACCCCATTCCTGCTTCTCCCCACTCCTCAATAAAAGAAAACCAGCACGGCCAGGCGTGGTGGCTCACGCCGGTAATCCAGCACTTTGGGAGGCTGAGGTGAGCGGATCACTTGAGGTCAGAAGTTCAAGACCAGCCTAGCCAGCATGGGGAAAACCCATCTCTAGTAAGAATACAAAAAACTTAGCTGGGTGGAGTGTTGCACATCTGTAATCCCAGCACCTTGGGAGGCTGAGGCAGGAGAATCAGTTGAACTGGGAGGCGGAAGTTGCCGTAAGCCAAGATCGAGCCACTCTACTCTGGTATGCACAACAGAGAGGGACTTCATCTCAAAAAGAAAAAAAAAAAGGAAAAAAACGGCATTATTTAGAGGAAAAATGTTAACAGGTTCAGATTTAAAAAAAAAAAAAAAATTAGGCCAGGCGCAGACTCACACTGGTAATCCCAGCACTTTGGGAGGCCGAGGCAGGCAGATCACTTGATGTCAGGAGTTCAAGACCAGCCTGGCCAACATGATGAAACCCCATCTCCACTAAAAATACAAAAAATTAGCTGGGGATGGTGGCGGGTGCCTGTAATCCCAGGTACTCAGGAGGCTGAGGCACAAGAATCACTTGAACCCAGAAGGCGGAGTTTGCAGTGAGCCGAGATCATGCCACTGCACTCCAGCCTGGGCAACAGAGCGAGACTCCTTCTCAAACAACAATCATGACAACAACAAAAAAAACATTTAAACCCAAATGTTTAATCAAAGGATGGGAAAATACTGAAAGCATTAAAATGGAAGGGTTCACGCCTGTAATCCCAGCTCTTTGGGAGGCTGAAGCAGGAGGATCACTTGAGCTCAGGAATTTGAGACCAGCCTGGGCAACAGAGCAAGACCCTGTCTCTACAAAAAATATTTAAAAATAAAAAATCAGCCAGATATGGTGGTGTGCACTTATACTGCCAGCTACTTGGGAGGCTGAGGTTGGAGGATCACCTGAGCCCAGGAGATAAAGGCTGGTGTGAGCCATGATTGCACCACTGCACTCCAGCCTGGGTGACAGAGCAAGGCCCTGGCTCCAAAAAATAGTCATAATCCAAAAGAAAAACAATATTCTGTGTTAAGAAACAAAGATCTGGCTGGGTGCAGGGGCTGACACCTGTAATCCCAGCACTTTGGGAGGTGGAGGCGGGCAGATCACCTGAGATCAGGAGTTCGAGACCAGTCTAGCCAACATGATGAAACACTGTCTGTACTAAAAATACAAAAATTAGCCAGGCGTGGTGGCGCATGCCTGTTATCCTAGCTACTTGGGAGGCTGTGGCAGAAGAATTGCTTGAACCAGGGAGGCGGATGTTGTAGTGAGCCAAGACTATGTGATTCACTCCAGTCTGGGCGACAGAGTGAAACTCCTTCTCAGAGAAAAAAAAAAGTTGTAGAGAAAAGAAAAATAGAGCCTTTAGCATGAGTAAAATGAAGTAAGGACAGCAGTGTCTCTAAGACAGCGAAGGTGTGGTTTATGCTTCGCAGCTCCTGGGAATCCTTGGGAGGGTCCAGGGACAGTGATGGGCCTCCTCAGCCCGGCTCCTCCTCTGTCACACCCAAGGGTCTTTTCACCACAACTGTGGGTGCACATGTCCCTTCCATTCCCATGCAAACAGGTGCTTACCAGAAGCTCCAGCTTCAGATAAGAGTCTGAACAAAAGATGGTGCTTCTCCCCTGCAGTGGTTCTAGGTCAAACTAAGACAAGTTGACGGACAGAAACAGTTGCAGTATTTCAGCTCAGCACAGTTCAGCTGTGAGTACAGGTCAAATGTGGAATCTTAATCTCATCTCTGACATAACAGGCCTCAAACTCTTGCCTACTTAATTTTAGTTTTGGATGTTTTCAGAGCTCAGATATGTTCTGCCTATGTCTTACCTGGTCACAGAGAATTTAAAAAAAAACCGAAGCCACAGGCTCCTCGTACCAACTGGGTAGATGAGGCCGGGGATGGTAGCTCACGCCTGTAATCCCAGCAATTTGGGAGGCCAAGGTGGGTAGATCACCTGAGGTCAGGAGTTCGAGACCAGCCTGGCCAACATGGTGCAACCTTGTCTCTACTAAAAACACAAAAATTAGCTGGGTGTGTTGGCGTTCACCTGTAATCCTAGCTACTTGGAAGGCTGAGGTGGTATGGGCCTGTGGTCTCAGCCACTTGGGAGGCTGAGGCAGGAGGATCGCTTGAACCTAGGAGGTGGATGTTGCAGTGAGCCAAGATCATGCCACTACACTCCAGCCTGGGCAACAGAGTGAGACTCTGTCTGAAAAAAAAAAAGATTATACGTGTCAGTTCAGGCTCCATAACAAGAATATTCACACCATTTCATGTAAATGCATATAGATATTTAGCCACTGTGAAGGGGAAAATCTCCCAAAACTAGGACTAGAACCAGGACTAAGCTCCTCATCTCTCTCCTTCCTTTTTTTTTTGAGACCAAGTCGCTCTGTCACTCAGGCTGGAGTGCAATGGCTCCGTCTCAGCTCACTGCAACCTCTGCCTCCTGGTTCATGCGATTCTCCTGCCTCAGCCTCCCAAGTAGCTGAGACTACAGACACACATCAGCACTCTCGGCTAATTTTTGTATTTTAGTAGAGACAGGGTTTCACCATATTGGCCAGGCTGATCTTGAACTCCCGACCTCAAGTGATCCGCCTGCCTCAGCCTCCCAAAGTGCTGGGATTGCAGGTGTGAGCCGCCGCACCCGGCCGCCTCCTTCCTGCTTTCCTTTTCTATTGATTTTATAATTGGTATTATTTTTATATAAATATACATAAATACATAAATATATGTTTTCTATATGTATATTTATAGTACTTCTGTTTTTGTATCAAGAGGTCAAATTTGTTCATAGTGAATGAACTTCAAGTTCTTTTGCTGATTGTAATGCGGCTGTATTAATCAACTTATATTAGCTAGTCACGTTTCTCTGTTGGCAAGCTTAACCTAACATGCAATTTTATAATTTCCATTGCATCCCAAGGCATTTCCCTGAAAGCAGAAGCTGTCTCGGTCAAGAAAGAATCAGAAGATCCTAATTACTATCAATATAACATGCAAGGTAATACTGTTTGGTAACACTTTTCTTCCCCAAAAGTTACTCGGGATGGAAGACTTTAATCACTACCTGTCTAAAAAACAGGCAAACACCCACGTTTGTTTACCTAGGATCTAGCATACTGCTGTTTAGAGTGAATAATCCTACAGTTATTAAATAGATTTCATTTAGCCTAAATCCATGTACTTTTTTGTTTTTTATAGAGATGAAGTGCCACTCTGTTGCTCAGGCTGGCCTCTAACTCCTGGGCTCAAGTAGTCCTCCAGCCTTGGCCTCCAGAAGTGCTGAGATTATAGGCATGAGCCACCATGCCTGGCCTAAAGCCATATACTCTCTTTCCTTTTTGAGTCAGAATCTCACTCTGTTGTGAGACCTCCACCACCACCTGCGGAGGTCTGTCCGCAGACCCTGACTCAACGACAGATGAATGCATACACTCTCACACCTATTTCAGTGATTCACGTGGGCTAGGATGGTCATCAGCTGCTTTCAGAGGGCAAACGCAGCCAACCCACCAAGACCCCTGTCCATCCTCACATTTATTCAGGATGGATTTAATAGCGGAGGCTCTAACTCAACACAACACTTGTGGATGATTAACATGGTTTTGGGGCCCAGAGAAAACACCATTAATGGGTAATTGCCCTTTGGCCTCCCCCAAGAGGGCCATCAGCACAAAGTTTACATGAGGAAACAGTAGAGACAACGGGATGTGGGGTAAACAGACTTAACAGGGAAAGCCTCTTATCCTCTCTTTTTGCTATGCTAATGTAATGAACCGACTGCCTTCAGCCTGTCCCAGTAAAACCTTTCGGCCTTCCAAAAGGTTTGAGACTAATCTATAACTTCCCCTAATATTTCCCTAATACCTTGCCAGCCACCCCGAGTGAATCTCAACACTGTCGCCCAAGCTGGAGGTCAGTGGTGCTGTTTCCACTCACTGCAACCTCCACCTCCTGGGCTCAAGCGATCCCCCTGCCTCAGCCTCCTGAGCAGCTGGGATTACAGGCCTGCACCACCACACCTGGCTAATTTTTGCATTTTTAGTAGAGACGGGGCTTCACCATGTTGGCCAGGTTGGTCTTGAACTCCTGGCCTCAAGTGATCCTCCTGCCTCGGCCTCCCAAAGTGCTGGGATTACAGGCATGAGCTACCACACCCACCTAAGTCCATATACTCTTACACATGTGAATGTAAAGGTACTTCAGGAGGCATTTTACTTGAGTTTGTTTATTAAATATTCTTATTTTATGTGCTCCAATCTACTTCCCCTTCTTCTCCTGGTGGCCAGCCCTTCCCCTGTGTTACTGAGGAATATTAAAAGTTAAAAGAGGTGGAGCTTAGAGTCAAGGAATTCAAATCCTTGTACTAACAGTGGCTTCATTGACATCAGAGAAGCTCGGTGAGCAGCAGCAGATGATTCCTGCCATATGTGCACACTTCAAACGTGGCTGGGTCCTCCACCCAAAGGCCCAGAATCCTGCCTGACCCCAGCATGTTCTTGGTTTTTGTTTTTGTTTTTTTTTTAGATAAGGTCTGGCTCTGTTACCCAGGCTGCAGTGGAACGATCTCAGCTCACTGCAACCTCTGCCTCCCGGGCTCAAGCCATCTTCCCACCTCAGCCTCCTGAGTAGCTGAGACCACAGGAGCACACCACTATGCTCGGCTAATTTTTTTTTTTTTTTTTTTTTTTTTTTTTTTTTTTTTTCAGAGACAGGGTTTCACCATGTTGCCCAGGCTGGTTTCAAACTCGTGAGCTCAAACGATCCACCTGCCTCGGCCTCCCAAAGTGCTAAGGTATGAGCTCCTGCACCCGGCCTCTGCAGACTTCTGATGAGATTCCACCCCTCTATTTGGGCACAGAGTCTCAATTCCTGCTGAGTGAGGTGGCTCATGTCTGTAAATCCCACCACTTTGGGAGGCCAAGGTGGGAAGTTCAAGACCACCCTAGGAAAGATGGCAAAACCCCTTCTCTACTAAAAATACAAAAATTACCTGGGCATGGTGGTGGGCACCTGTAGTCCCAACTACTCGGGAGGCTGAGGCAGGAGGATTACTTGAACCTGGGAGGTGGAGGTTGCAGTGAGCCGAGATCACACCACTGCACTCCAGCCTGGGCAACAGAGTGAGCCTCTGTCTCAAAAACAAACAGACAAAAGCCAGTTCATAGCGGAACCTGAATGTGCATGTCTGCACATCACCATGAGGGGTAAAATACAAGAAAAGCAGAAATGAAATGTGTGCGTGATTTTTTTCTGTTGCTGACAAACGTTGATTAATAATTTTATAGTACAGTTAGAGTCGCGGATAATAAAACCCCAAATTTATTTGGATTTAGTCTTTTACTTAGCAAATAAAATATATGCTAGATTCCCACACCCCCACTCTTTGTTTTCACTTAAAGAATCTTGGGCCTGGAGGCAGTGGCTTCAGCCTGAAATTGTAACACTTTGGGAGGCCAAGACAGGAGGATGGCTTGAGGCCAGGAGTTCAAGACCAGCTTGGACAACATAGCTAGACCCTGTCTCTACAAAAATGTTAAAATTATCTGAGTGTGGTGGCATGTGGCTGTAGTTCCAGCTAATGTGGAGGCTGGGGTGGGAGGATCACTTGAGCCTAGGAGTATGAAACTGTAGAGAGCCATGATCACACTACCGCACTTCAGCTTGGGTGACAGAGGGAGACCCTGTCTCAGAAAAAAAACAAACAGTCCGGGCACGGTGGCTCACACCTGTAATCCCAGCACTTTGGGAGGCCAAGGCAGGCGAATTACGAGGTCAGGAGTTCAAGACCAGCCTGGCCAACATGGTGAAACCCCAACTCTACTAAAAATACAAAAATTAACCAGGAGTGGTGGCAGGCACCTCTAATCCCGGCTACTCGGGAGGCTGAGGCAGGAGAATTGCTTGAACCGGAGAGGCAGAGGTTGCAGTGAGCTGAGATCGCACCACTGAACTCCAGTTTGGGTGACAGAGCAAGACTTCGTCTCCAAGAAAAAAAAAAAAAAAAAACTGGGGAAAATAAAACATAAGCCTTTTATTTTATTTATTTATTTTTAAGACAGAGCGTTGCTCTTGTCGCCCAGGCTGGAGTACAGTGGTGCAATCTCAGATCACTGCAACCTCTGCCTTCCAGGTTCAAGTGATTCTCCTGCCTCAGCCTTCTGAGTAGCTGGGCTTACAGGCATGCACCCCATGCCTGGCTAATTTTTGTATTATTAGTAAAGACGGGGTTTCTCCATGTTGGCCAAGCTAGTCTTGAACTCCTGATCTCAGCTGATCCACCTACCTCAGCCTCCCAAAGTGCTAGAATTACAGGCATGAGCCACCACACTTGACCCATAAGACTTAAAAAGAAGTCGTGCCGGGCGCGGTGGCTCACGCCTGTAATCCCAGCACTGTGGGAGGCCGAGGCGGGTGGATCACGAGGTTACGAGATCGAAACCATCCTGGTCAACATGGTGAAACCCCGTCTTTACTAAAAATACAAAAAAAAATCAGCTGGGCATGGTGGCACGTGCCTGTAATCCCAGCTACTCAGGAGGCTGAGGCAGGAGAATTGCCTGAACCCAGGAGGCGGAGGCTGCGGTGAGCCGAGATCGCGCCATTGCACTCCAGTCTGGGTAACGAGAGCGAAACTCCGTCTCAAAAAAAAAAAAAAAAAAAGAAGTCGTAAATTGTCACAACTGTCATGACTTTGCACCACCTAATGAAACAGCGCATCTTGGCAATAGTTGTCAATGGCCATTAAAACCATTTTATAGAAGTCTGATGGGGGCTTTATCATGTACAGACCTGACTGACAGTTCCTGAACTCACTGGTCACTGGTTACCATCACAAAGAGAGGTAACCAGACATATGTGTTTCCTGGTGGAATCCAGCAGGAAGTACACTACACCAACTTTGTCAAGGATTCTTCTAAAAAATAAAAATAAAATCAAACCCAGCCAAGTGTAATGTCTCATACCTGTAATCCCAGCACTTTGGGAGGCCAACGCAGCAGGATCACTTGAGCCCAAAACCAGCCTGGTAAACATGGTGAGACCCCATCTTTACAAAAAATACAAAAACTAGCCAGGTGTGGTGGCACATGCCTGTAGCCCCAGCTACTTGGGAGGCTGAGGAGGGAAGGTCGCTTGAGCTTGGGAGGTCAAGGCTGCAGTAAGCTGTGATCGCACCACTGCACTCCAGCCTGGGTGCTGGAGTGAGACTGTGTCTCAAAAAAAAAAAATTCAGACCTAAGTCTGATCCAGCCTTTAGATCTAAACAGCAATTTCTAGGAGTTACAGGGAATACAGACACATATGAAAACACCATCACAAGGATGCAGTCGATAAAACCCAGAAGGTGAGAAGCTCAGAGAAATGAATTGGTTTTGGTGGCTTTTTGTTTGTTTGTTTGTTTGTTTTGAGACAGAGTCTTGCACTGTTGCCCAGGCTGGAGTGCAGTGACGCGATCTCGGCTCACTGCAACCTCCACCTCCCAGGTTCAAGTGATTCTCCTGCCTCAGCCTCAAGAATAGCTGAGATTATAGGCATGTGCCACCACGCCAGGATAATTTTTGTATTTTTTATAGAGAAGGGGTTTCACCATGTTGCCTAGGCTGGTCTCAAACTCCTGACCTCAGGTGATGGTGACCTGCCTGCCTTGGCCTCCCAAAGTGCTGGGATTACAGGCATTAGCCACCATGCCCAGCCGAGGAGGGGATTTCTATTCATAAAAATATCAACGTTGGCTGAGCACAGTGGCTCATGCCTGTAATCCCAGCACTTTGGGAGGCCAAGGTGGGCAGATCCCGAGGTCAGGAGTTCAAGACCAGCCTGACCAATATGGTGAAACCCAGACTCTACTAAAAATACAAAAATTAGCTGGGCGTGGTGGTGAACTCACCTGTAGTCCCAGCTACTCAACAGTCTGAGGCAGGAGAATCGCTTGAACCCAGGAGGCGGAGGTTGCAGTGAGGCAAGATCGCACCACTGCATTCTGGCCTGGGCTACAGAGTGAGACTCCATCTCAAAAAAAAAAAAAAAAAAAAGGTCAATGTTATAAAACACAAAAACAGACTATGGAACTGTTCTTGATTAAAGGAGATTTAAAAGACACAACAATTAGAAAAACTACCTGGCCCTAAACCGGATCCTGTGCCGAAAAGAGTAAAGCTCTAAAGGACATTTGGGTCAGCTGAGAAAACCGGCATACCCATGAGAATATGCATCAACGTGTTGTCTCACGGCAACATGTCGTGGTTTTTAAAGCTTTGTTGTGATGGTGTAAAGGACTGTCCCTATTCTTAAGAAATAGTCACTAAAGTATATATGAAAAAGTATGTATATATACACCCGTATAGATGTCCAATGGAGGGGAGGGGAGAGGAGAGGGAGGGAGGGAGAGAAACGCCAAGGATCGAGGGAATGGGATCAAATGTTAACATTGTGGCCAGGCTCGGTGGTTCACACCTATAATCTCAGCACTTTGGGGGGCTGAGGCAGGCAGATCACGAGATCAGGAGTTCAAGGCCAGCCTGGCCAACATGGTGAAACCCTGTCTCTACTAAAAATACAAAAATTAGCCGGGCATGGTGGTGGGCACCTGTAGCCCCAGCTACTCAGGAGGCTGAGGCAGGAGAGTCGCTTGAACCTTTTACATAACCAGTAGGCATGGGGGTGGGGTGGGTACAGATAAAACAGGGTTATGGCTGGGCACCGTGGCTCATACCTGTAATCCTAGCATTTTGGGAAGCCAAGGCGGGCGGATCACAAGGTCAGAAGTTTGAGACCAGCCTGGCCAACATGGTGAAACCCTGTCTCTACTAAAAATACAAA
>NW_022437028.1:4205522-4235967 GCF_009761245.1 Sapajus apella
AAAAAAAAAAAAAAAAAAAAAACAGAGTTACATGAGTTGGTAGTCATGGGGGGGTTTGACTGTATGATCTTTGTGCTTTGGTATGTTTCAAATTTTCCAAAATAAAATAATAAAAAAGTAAAAGGATCATTTGTTTGAGGTTTATTTATTTATATCTTTTTGAGACAGAGTCTCACTCTGTCGCCCAGTCTGGAGTACAGTGGCGGGATCTCAGCTCACTGCAACCTCTGCCTCCCGGGTTCAAGTGATTCTCCTGCCTCAGTCTCCTGAGTAGCTGGGATTACAGGCGCCTGCCACCATGCCCAGCTATTTTTTGCATTTTTAGTAGAGACAGGGTTTTACCATGTTGG
Source organism: Sapajus apella (assembly GCF_009761245.1). Classification (NCBI taxonomy): domain Eukaryota; kingdom Metazoa; phylum Chordata; class Mammalia; order Primates; family Cebidae; genus Sapajus; species Sapajus apella. The sequence goes on from NW_022437028.1 coordinate 4,205,873, forward strand.
CCAGGCTGGTCTCGAACTGCTGACTTCAGGTGATCTGCCTGCCTCTGCCTCCCAAAGTGCTAGAATTACAGGCGTGAGCCACCACACCCGGCCAGTTTTATTTCAGGGGGTAGACTTATTTCATGTGTACTCCTGTGTAGGTCTTGAATTGTTTGCATTGTATTCAATGATTTCTTTTTTCATTTCCGTGTTTCTCCTTTTGTTATGTATTATTTATTTTCCTTTCAGGAAGCCACCCTTCTTCCACAAGCAATGAAGTAATAGAAATGGAATTACCAATGGAAGGTTAGAAAAATGCAGCATTTTCTCTCTCTTTTAAAAAAGTTTATAGTATTTTACAAAGAACATACTCTTTTTTTTTTTTTTTTTTTTTTTTGAGACGGAGTCTTGCTCTGTCGCCCAGGCTGGAGTACAGTGGCACAATCTCAGCTCTCTACAACCTCCGTCTCCCAGGTTCACGTGATTCTCGTACCTCAGCCTTCCGAATAGCTGGGACTACAGGGATGTGCCACCACGCCCAGCTAATTTTCATATTTTTAGAAGAGGCGGGGCTTTACCGTGTTGGCCAGGCTGGTCTTGAACTCCTGACCTCACATGATCATCCACTTCTGCCTCCCAAAGTGCTGGGATTACAGGCCTGAGCCACCGTGCCCATCCCAATGACTGTTTATTATCCTATTATTATTGCTTATAAAATTAATACTATGTTTATTATATATGAAATGTATTTAAAATGCCAGGATAAGCTACTTTTTTTTGGTATAGGATCAGTAATTTGTTGGAATAAGGAGAATACTTAATAACGAATGTCATTTTAGAAATTTTTTTTTCAAGATTCCACTCCGCTGGTTCCTTCAGAAGAGCCAAATGAGGACCCTGAAGCCGAGGTAAAAATTGAAGGTTAGTTGCTAAAAGCCCCGTTGCCAAGTATGGTTTTCATTCTTCCTAACGGGATGAATTATGGGGAGGATGGCTGAGTGCGGTGAGTCACACCTATAATCCCAGCACTTTGGGAGGCCAAGGCAGGTGTATGGCTTGAGCCCAGGAGTTCGAGACCAGCCTGGGCAATATAGTGAAATCCTGTCTGTACTAAAAACACAAAAATTAGCTGGGCATGGTGGCACATGTCTGTAGTGCCAGCTACTTGGGAGGCTGAGGCAGGAGGATCACTTGAACCTGGGAGGCAGAAGTTGTAGTGAGCCAAGATCTCACCACTGCACTCCAGCCTGAGCAAGAGAGCGAGACTTCATCTCAAAAAAAAAATAAAATAAAATAAAAGCTAGGCATGGTGGTTCACACCTGGTAATCCCAGCACTGTGGGAGGCTGAGGGGGGTGGATCACAAGGTCTGGAGTTCAAGACAAGCCTGGCCAACATGGTGAAACCCTGTCTTAACTAAAAATGCAAAAATTAGCCAGGCATAGTGGTGCAGGCCTGTAGTTTCAGCTACTTGGGAGGCTGAGGCAGAAGAATCACTTGAACCCGGGAGGTGGAGGTGGCAGTGAGCCTCCACCTCACTGCACTCCAGGCTGGGCGACAGAGTGAGACTCCATCTCAAAAAAAAAAAAAAAAAGAAAAGAACCAGGCATGGTGGCTCATGCCTGTAATCCAGCACTTTGGGAGGCTGAGGTAGGTGGATCACCTAACGTCAGGAGTTCAAGACCAGCCTGGCCAACATGGTGAAACCCTGTCTCTACTAAAAATACAAAAAATCAGCCAGGCGTGGTAGCGGATGCCTGTAATCCCAGCTACTCAGGAGGCTGAGGCAGGAGAATCACTTGAACTCAGGAGGCGGATGTTACAGTGAGCTGAGGTTGCGCCATTGCACTCCAGCCTGGGCAACAAGAGCGAAACGCCGTCTCAAAAAAAAAAAAAAAAAGATTGTGAGGAAGAGCTTGACATCTCTAACGTGTGTCTATATGGCTAGAGCAGCCCGTATTCCCAACAGGGCCCAGTGCTTTGGGGCGTTGTAGAACTTAATTAAGCTGTGCAAAAAGATTAGAAAAGGCATACATGATGGTGCATGCCTGTAATCCCAGCACTTGGTGAGGCCAAGGCAGGAGGATCATTTGAACCCAGAGGTTCTAGATCAGCTTGGGCAACATAGTGAGATTCCATCTCTGCAAAAAATAAACATTTTAAAAAAACAGGCAAGGCACAGTGGCTACACCTGTAATCCCAGCACTTTGGGAGGCTGAGGTGGGTAGATCAGTTGAACCCAGGAGTTCGAGACCAGCCTGGGCATGGTGAAACCCTATCTCTACTAAAAATACGGAAAATTAGCAGGGCATAGTGAGACACACCTGTAGTCCCAGCTTTTGGGAGGCTGAGGTGAGACAACCACCTGAGCCCAGGGAAGGTGAGGCTGCGGTGAGCCATGGTTGTGCCGCGATACTCCAGCCTGGGTGATGGCAGTGAGATCCTGTCTGAAATCAAACTAACAAAAATATTAGCCAGGCATGATGGCACGCACCTTTAGTCCCAGCTTCTTGGGAGGCTGAGGCAGGAGGATGGCTTGAGCCCAGGATTTCAAGGCTGCAATGAGCTGTGATTATGCCCTGCACTCCAGCCTGGGCAACAGAGCAAGACCCCCACCTCTAAAAATAAAAATTAAAAGAAAAATTTTTTTAAGTCTTGCATATCAGCACTGACCCGCAACTGGGCCTCATCTGTGCTGTGTTCAAGTGAGGAAAGAGTATGTCAAGGGTATGTAAAGGAGGAGAATGGAAACGAAAGGGTGATTCACGCAGACATAGCCCCTTTCCTGCTGGAGCGGACAGACAGATGTCAAAAGTAATTGCTCAGGCCGGCAGCCGGAGTTTAAGTGCAAGCATCTCAAAGAAGTGAAGTTGAAAGTGTGGTTTGAGGCCGGCACCATGGCTCACACCTGTAATCCCAGCACTTTGGGAGGCCCAGGTGGGTGGATCCCTTGAGGCCATGAGTTCGAGACCAGCCTGGCCAACATGGCAAAAACTGGTCTCTACTAAAAATACAAAAATTAGGGCTGGCCGCAGTGGCTTATACCTATAATCCCAGCAATTTGGGAGGCTGAGGCAGGTGAATCACTTGAGAACAGGAGTTTGAGACCAGCATGACCAACATGGTGAAACCCTGTCTCTACTAAAAAAATACAAATATTAGCTGGGTGTGGTGGTGGGTGCCTGTAATCCCAGCTACTGAGGAGGCTGAGGCATAAGAATCGCTTGAACCTGGGAAGTGGAGGTTGCAGTGAGCTGAGATCACATCACTGCACTCCAGCCTGGGCAATAGAGTGAGACTCAGTCTGAAAAAAAAAAAAAATTAGCCAGGTGATGCATGCCTGTGGACCCAGCTACTCAGGAGGCTGAGGAGGGAGAATCACTTGACCGTGGGAGGTTGAGGCTGCAGTGAGCTAGAACCACACCACTACACTCCAGCCTGGACTACAGAGTAAGACCCTGTCTCAAAAAAAAATAAAAATAAAAAAGATTCAGTCTGGGTTTCTGATCAAAGCAGCACTTAGACAGATTTAAAGGGGAATTGGCCTTAATCTTTGTAAATTCTAAACTTCAACTTCTGTTTTAAGGAAACACAAATTCATCCAGTGTTAGAAATTCTGCAGCAGGTGTTGAAGATCTTAACATCGTTCAGGTGACTGTTCCAGGTATGGACTAATGCTATATTTTCTCTTTTGTCTTAATTATTTTTTGACAAAGGGCGGTCTCTTAGACCTGTCATTTTTACTTAGTTCACCCTGACAGCTAAGAAATGACAGTTCAGGAATATAAAATATGCTATACACCAAGCATCTGGCTGTATCAGACATTGTTAATCAGATATTCAGCTTCTCCCGGCCAAGCCCCGGCATTACCTGGAAAACGCATCTCAGAGCAGGCAGCTCAGAGCACCAGCTATGGCTGAATTGGAATTGGCCACAGAGCTGAAATGTTTTTGTTGCCTGTCATTAAGTAATCTTCTTCTATATGTGTATGTAAAATATATCTGGAAGGATACAAGAGAATCTAATAACGTCATTCCTGCAGGGAAGGAAACTGACAGCTGAGATAGGGATGGGAGAGAGACTTTCGAGATGTTTCTGTATATTACTCCTCTTGAATGTTGAGCTATATGATTGCTTTAGTTATTCAAAAGTAAATAAAGTTTTAAAGTGTTGAAAAATATCTAAAAAATAAAAACACAAAAAGGGCCAGGCATGGTGGTACATGGGTGTAATCTCAGCACTTTAGGAGGCTGAGGCAGGAGGATCACTTGAGCCCAGGAGTTTGAGACCAGCCTGCACAACGCAGTGAGACCCTGTCTCTAAAAAAGAAAAAGAAAAGAAAAATAGGCCAGGTGTGGTAGCTCACGCCTGTAATCCCAGCACTTTGGGAGGCTGAGGTGGATGGATCACCTGAGGTGAGGAGTTCAAGACCAGCCTGGCCAACATGGTGAAACCCTGTCTCTACTAAAAATACAAAAATGAGCCAGGCGTGGTAGCAGGTACCTGTAATCCCAGCTACTTGGGAGTCTGAGGAAGGAGAATCACTTGAACCAGGAGCCAGAGTGTGCAGTGAGCCGAGACTGTGCTGTCGCACTCCAGCCTGGGTGACAAGAGCAAAACTCAGTCTCAAAAAAAAGAAGAAATAACAGAAAAATATACCTTACCTTCTAATCCTAGTACCTCTATTCCTTTTACTTGTCATATTTCGTTGGCTAAGATTTCTATTTTAAGGTTGAAAAGTGGTGCTGAAAGTAAACACCCTTATCTTGTATGATATTGAAAATATTCCCTAAAAGTAGTACGTAGTATGTTTCTTTAGGTTTATAATTTGGAGAAAATTCTCTACTGTCTATAATGCCTTCCATTTTCAAGTCTCCAAAATGCTCAATTATTGCTAAAAGTAAACTGAATAACAATCCATGTAAAACACTTTCTCAGGTGCGAACAGGCGTTTGCTCCGGCCGCTTTCTTAGGAGAAAATACATGAATAACCCTGGCTTGTTTATTATTTTTAGATAATGAGAAAGAAAGATTATCAAGCATTGAAAAGATTAAACAGCTAAGAGAACAAGTTAATAACCTCTTTAGCCGAAAATTTGGTAAGTTTTTATATCTTTTTATATCCAGAATTCATATAAAAGAATACTTGGCCGGGTGCAGTGGCTCACATCTGTAATCACAGCACTTGAGGAGGCCAAGGATAAAGAATCACGTGAGCCCAGGAGTTCAAGACCAGCCTGGGGAACAAAACGGCACCCCAGCTCTACAAAAGAAAAAAAAATAACACTTTATAAGAAGTGGATCTTGTCTGGGTGCGGTGGCTTGCACTTGTAATCCCAGCACTTTGGAAGACCAAGGTGGGCGGAGCACTTGAGGCCAGTAGTTCGAGACCAGCCTGGCCAACATGGCAAAACCCCATCTCTACTAAAAATATAAAACATTAGCCAGGCGTGGTGGTGCACACCTGTAATCCCAGCTACTCAGGAGGTTGAGGCACGAGAATCACTTGAAACTGGGAGGCGGGAGATTGCAGTGAGCCGAGATTGCGCCATTGTACTCCAACCTGGGTGACAGACGAGACTGTCTCATGTCTCAAAAAAAAAAAAAAAGAAATTGATCTTTTTGTGAAAGAGCTGTGATAAAAATTAGCCAATGTATCTTTTTACAGAAGAGCTTTTGTGTAGTGGCACTGACTAATTACAATAATAACAATAGCTATCCTTGTTTTACTGAGTGCTTACCTTGGCTATTACTTTTTATGCTCAACTTGTGTTTGATCATTTAATCCTCACATAAAACCTTTCAGGCAGGCACTAGGATAACCCCATGTAACGGATGGAGAAGCTGAGTCTGCCTACTACCCACGCCAATTTTAAAACTGTATTCACACATCATAGTACCACTGGAAAATAAAGTAATAATGGATGATCATAAGTATTGTCATTTGATTGTGCTAAATTCTGACATTAAAGATAAATCCTGGCTTAGGACATGTAAGGAACAAACTCAGCTAGTTTTGTTGGTGTGTGTGTTTTTTTATTTGTTGTGTTGTCTTGTTTTGAGATGGTCTCGCTCTGTTTCCGCGGCTGGAGTGCAGTGGGGGGAATCACTGCAAATTCTGCCTCCTGGGTCCTTCCTGTGTAGCTGGGATTGCAGGCATGAACCACCATGTCCAGACAATTTTTGTATTTTTAGTAGAGACAGGGTTTCCCCGTATTAGGCTGGTCTCGAGCTCCTGGCCTCAAGTGATTCACCCGCCTCGGCCTCCCAAAGGGCTGGGATTACAGGCGAGAGCCACCTCACCTGGCCAAACTCAGCTAGTTTTATGCTGCTCATCCCATCACAGGTGAAGCAATTGGCGTGGATTTCCCTGTGAAAGTTCCCTACAGGAAGATCACATTCAACCCTGGCTGTGTGGTTATTGACGGCATGCCCCCAGGGGTGGTGTTCAAGGCCCCTGGTTACCTGGAAATCAGTTCCATGAGGCGGATCTTGGATGCAGCTGAGTTTATCAAATTCACAGTCATCAGGTAAGTGAGTCAAGAGAACGAATCTGGAGACTGTGACCTGCCAGATGTGGGCATGTGTCAGCCCCAAGATTTGCGTCCCATGACGTGGGCTGGGGTTTGTTCCCGCAGTGGACTGCTGGGCCGTGCTGTCTCACACTGACTTCATGATCCTCTGCTTCCCTGAGATGTGTCCGTGTCTCTGTATCAGTGATCAGCCTTCCCAGTTTTAGCTCGCATGGCACCTAGCATAGAGTTGACACTCTGCAAAAGTTTATCCAATAAAACTAAGTGGGGCTGGGTGCAGTGGCTCATACCTGTAATCCTAGCACTTTGGGAGGCCGAGGCAGGTGAATCACTTGAAGCCAGGAGTTCGAGACCAGCCTGGCTAATATGGTGAAACACTGTCTCTACTAAAAATACAAAAATTAGCTGGGTATGGTGGTGTGTGCCTCTAATCCCAGCTACTCGGAAGGCTGAGGCAGGAGGATAATTTGACCTGGGAGGTGGAGGTTGCAGTGAGCTGAGATGGTACCACTGCACTCCAGCCTGGGCAACAGAATGGGATTCTGTCTCAAAAAATAAATAAATAGGCCTGGCACAGTGGCTCATGCCTATAATCCCAGGATTTTGGGAAGCCGAGGCAGGTGTATCATTTGAGGTTGGGAGTTCTAGACCAGCCTGGCCAACATGGTGAAATCCCATCTCTACTAAAAATAAAAATTAGCCAGTGTAGTGGTACATGCCTGTAATTCCAGCTACTCAGGTCAATTGCTTGAACCCAGAATGTGGAGGTTGCAGTGAGCCCAGATTGTGCCGCTGCACTCCAGCCTCAGCAATAGAGTGATACTCCATCTTAAAAAAAAAAAAAGTTGAGCGCGGTTGCTCACACCTGTCATCCCAGCACTTTGGGAGGCTGAGGCAGATGGATCACCTGAGGTCAGGAGTTCAAGACTAGCCTGGCCAACATAGTGAAACCCCGTCTCTACTAAAAAATACAGAAAATTACCTGGGCATAGTGATGGGTGTCTGTAATCCCAGCTACTGAGGATTCTGAGGGAGGAGAATCACTTGAACCTGGGAGGCAGAGGTTGCAGTGAGCTGAGATCACGCCACTGCACTCCAGCCTGGGCAACAAGAGTGAAACTCTGCCTCAAAAAAACAAAAACGAAACAAAACAAAATAAATAAATATTCTTCTATTAAAAAATAAATAAGTAAAAATTAAAAACAATAAAACTGAGCGGACAAAAGAGGAAAGGCAAGCTTATCACATTTATCACTGTGTCTCTCTCTTCAGGCCACTTCCAGGACTTGAGCTCAGTAATGGTGAGTATTCTGCATGGTGAGAAGAACGTTCCAGCAATGTTGGGCCATGGGAAGTGTCTCGGTGGGTGCTCACCATGGGGTCCTTGCTTCCTGAGCCTGGGAGCCAAGCGCACTGCCTTTGATGCATGCTTTGTTTTTCCTGCATGTGATAAGGTTAGATAATTCTGTTTGAATTTGATAAACCAGGCATTTTTCCTCATACAACAGGCTGAAGGAGTGTGATCTGTATCATACCATAAGTGTGAAGTGTGATGTGGCACTCTGGTTTTTTTGTTTTTTTTTTTTGGAGATGGAGTCCTGCTGTGTCACCCAGGCTGGCTCGATCTCAGCTCACGGCAATCTCCGCCTCCCCAGTTCAAGCAATTCTCCTGCCTCGGCCTCCCAAGTAGCTGGGATTACAGGAATGTGCCAACATGCTCGGCTAATTTTTGTATTTTTTTTTTTTTATTTTTGAGATGGAGTTTTGCTCTTGTTGCCCAGGCTGGAGTGCAATGGCACGATCAGCTCACCACAACCTCCGCCTCCCGGGTTCAAGCGATTCTCCTGCCTCAGCCTCCCGAGTAGCTGGGATTACAGGCACGTGCCACCGCGCCCGGCTCATTTTTGTATTTTTAGTAGAGACGGGGTTTCCCCATGTTGATCAGGCTGGTCTCGAACTCCTGACCTCAGGTGATCCGCCCTCCTCAGCCTCCCAAAGTGCTGGGATTACAGGCGTGAGCCAACAAGAGTGGCTGATGTGGCACACTGTTTATTCAAGCGCGCTTTGTGGCAGGAGCTCCCCTGAGGCCACCTGTACAACTGCACTAAGTTGACAGTACCGATCTCCTGTGTGTTAGTTGGTAAATAGTGCCTGCTGGCCACCCAGCCCCACCCTAGTGCCCCCTGACCTTGGCTTGACCTCTCTACAGTGCTGAAGCCAAAGAGGTTCCACCGGGCACAGCATGGACCCCCAGAGCCCTTCCAGTGCTGAGGCTAGCATCTGTCTTTTTGTTTTTTGTTTTTTGGTTTTTTGAGATGGAGTCTTGGCCTGTCACTCAGGTTGGAGTGCAGTGGCAAGATCTCAGCTCACTGCAACCTCCGCCTCCCGGGTTCAAGCTATTCTTCTGCCTCAGCCTCACGAGTAGCTGGGATTACAGGCGTGCACCACCATGCCCAGCTAATTTTTGTATTTTTTAGTAGAGATGGGGTTTCACCATGTTGGTCAGGCTATTCTCGAACTCCTGACCTTGTGATCCACCTGCCTTGGCCTCCCAAAGTCCTGGGATTATAGGCATAAACCATGTCACCAGGCCTTTTTTTTTTTTTTAAGATGGAGTCTTGCTCTGTCACCCAGGCTGGAGTGCAGTGGTGTGATCTTGGCTTACTGCAACCTCCACCTCCCAGGTTCAATCCGTTCTCCTGACTCAGCTTTCTGAGTAGCTGGGATTACAAGCTCATGCCACCATGCCCAGCTAATTTTTGTATTTTTTAGTACAGACAGTTTTGCCACGTTAGCCAGGCTGGTCTCGAACTCCTGACCTCAAGCGATCCACCCGCTTCGCCCTCCCAAAGTGCTGGGATTACAGATGTGAGCCACCGAGCCCAGCCCAGCATCTCTTCTGATTGAGCAATGCCCAGGCACTCTGCTTCTTAAATACTCTCTCTTTTTTTGCCTTCATTTTAAGTTCCAGGGTCCACATGCAAGATGTGTAGGTTTACACAGGTAAACGTGTCATGTGGTTTGCTGCACAGATTAACCCATCACCTAGGTATTAAGCCCAGCATCCATTAGCTATTCTTCCTGATGCTCTCCCTCCTCCTACCCGACACCCCCAGCCTGTTAAATATTCTTTTTTTTTTCTTTTTGAAACGGAGTCTCACTCTGTTGCTCAGGCCAGAGTGCAATGGCGCAATCTTGGTTTACCACAACCTCCACCTCCTGGGTTTAAGCGATTCTCCTGCCTCAGCCTCCCAAGTACCTGGGATTACAGGCATGCGCCACCATGCCCAGCTAATTTTGTATTTTTAGGAGAGTCAGGGTTTCACCATGTTGGTCAGGCTGGTCTCAAACTCACGACTTCAGGTGATCCACCCTCCTCAGCCTCCCAAAGTGCTGGGATTACAGGTGTGAGCCACCGCTCCCGGCAGGATATTAAATATTCTTAATGTCTTCCCTGGATCCCTTGCAAGTTAGTCAGCATCCTGTCAAGTAGACTATGGAGAGGTGTTCTCACAAGGGTGAGTCACCAGGGAACCTCCTAATGTAATGTTTGAAAACCAAAGGATTCTATTAAAATGCTCCATTCTTATTCCCAAACACATCTGATTGCTAAATGATTTTTTTAGTCTTTATAATAGCTTTATTTATTTATTATTGTGTTTTTTTAGAGAGTAGGTCTCTCTCTGTTGTCTAGTCTGGAGTGCAGTGGCGTGATTATAGCTCACTGCAGTCTGGAACTCCTGGCCTCAGGTGATTCTCCCACCTCTGCCGCCCGAGTAGCTGGGACAGCACTGCCATGCCCAACTAATCTTTTTTTTTTTTTTTTTTTTTTGTCTTCTTCCTTTTTTTTTTTTTTTGTAAAGACAGGCTTCAAGCGATCCTCCTGCCTCAGCCTCCCAAAGTGCTGGGATTATAGGCACGCGCCACTGTACACGGCCTCCGTTTTCTTAAGTTGCACTTTTATGTGTGTGTGCTCTGGAGATACCTTACTCACCTGCAGGGTGGCCAGGTTCTTTAACTCTCAAACACCAGCCCCTGCACGCTTGAACACGTTTATATGGATGAGTTCTGTGTGGTTCTGTGGCCATCACCCTTGTCATTTGAGACTCACAGCAGGTAAAAGTCATACGCCTTTTCTGTGCTCATTCCCATCTCTGTTATTTCAAAGTTTTCATGGGAATCAAATGAGAAAGTATGTTAAAATGCATACATAAGGTCAGGCTAAGTGGCTCACACCTATAATCCCAAGGTGGAGGCCAAGGCAAGAGGATTGCTTGAGTCCAGGAGTCAGGAGTTCGAGACCAGCCAGGGCAACATAGCAAGTCCCCATCTCTACAAAAAAATTTAAAAATTATCTGGACACAGCGGCTCTTGCCTGTAGCCCAGCTACTTGGCAGGCTGAAGCAGGAGGATCACTTAAACTCAGGAGTTTGAGACAGCAGAGAGGCATAATTGCACCACTACACTCCAGCCTGGGTGACGGAACAAGACCCTGTCTCTAAAAAGAAAATGCATACGTCTGGGTGTGGCAGTCCACACCTATAATCCTAGCACTTTGGGAGGCCAAGGTGGGCAGATCACCTGAGGTCAGGAGTTTGAGACCAGCCTGGCCAACGTGGTGAAACCCCATCTGAAAAACAAAAAAAGAAAATGCACACATACTGTCAAATAATTCCCGTTTAAACTGGACGTAACAAGCACAGCTACACGCTGAGCCTCATCAAAGGTGTCTTTTGTTTGTTTCATGTACTTTTAAAAATAAGGATGAGGCCAGGCCTGGTGGCTCCCATAATCCCAGCACTTTGGGAGGCCGAGGCAGGTGGACTGCTTGAGCCCAGGGGTTTCAGACCAGCCAGGCAACACAGCAAGACTCCACCCCTACCAAAAAAAAAGAAAAAGTAGCTGGGTATGGTGATGCTTGCCTGTAGCCCCAGCAACTGGGGAGATGAGCCCAGGGAATTCCAGGCTGCAGTGAGCCATTATCACACCACTGCACTCCAGCCTGGATGACAGAATGAGACTCTGTCTCAAAAAAATAATAATAATGGTAATGGTGTGCTCCCTTGAGGGAAAAAAAAGAAAGAAAAAGAATAATTTTTAAAAATGAGGAATAGTGGCCAACATTGAAAAGCCTAGCACTCTTTCATAAAAGTCCATCTTCAGGTTTTCTTTAGAAGTCTGAAGATCTGACTGGGTGCAGTGGCTCACGCCTGTAATCCCAGCACTTTGGGAGGCTGAGGTGGGTGGATCACCTGAGGTCAGGAGTTTGAGACCAGCCTGGACAACATAGTGAAACCCCATCTCTACTAAAAATACAAAAAATTAGCTGGGTGTGGTGGTGCGTGCCTATCATTCCAGCTACTCAGGAGGCTGACGCAGGAGAAGCTTAAACCAGGAGGCAGAGGTTGCAGTGAGCCGAGAGCGGGCCACTGTACTCCAGCCTGGGTGACAGAGCAAGACCCCGTGTCCAAAAAAAAAAAGTCAGTCTTCGGGTTTTCTTTAGAAATCTGAAGATGTGGCCACAGCTGGCGTCCTGGCAGCGGTTTGCTGGAGTTGAGTGTCAGCGGTCCCTCTGCAGGGGCGGGTCAGCCTCCTGTTAGCCACGTCCCCCACACTGCCCGCGGCTGCTTCCTCCCTCACGTGGGTCGCCAAGCATTTGCCGTTGTTTTCCTGATAGTAACGCTAAGAGAAACGTGAACTATTTCTTGTCTCCCTGTCTCTGTCAAAAGTGGGAAAACGAAAGATAGACCAAGAGGGCCGTGTGTTTCAAGAAAAGTGGGAGAGAGCATATTTCTTCGTGGAAGTGCAGAATGTTCCGATGTGTCTCATATGCAAACAAAGCATGTCTGTGTCCAAAGAATATAACCTGAGACGCCACTATCAGACCAACCACGGCAGGCACTATGACCAGTACACGGAAAGAATGCGTGACGAGAAGCTTCACGAGCTGAAGAAGGGGCTCAGAAAGTATCTCTTAGGCTCCTCAGACACTGAGAGTCCCAAGCAAAAACAAGTGTTTGCAAATGCAAGTCCCACCCAGAATTCCCCCGTGCAGCCCGTAGAGGACATGGCCGGGAACTTGTGGGAGAAGTTACGTGAAAAAATCAGGTCTTTCGTGGCATATTCCATCGCAATCGATGAGATCACGGATATAAATAATACCACCCAGCTGGCCATCTTCATCCGGGGCGTGGATGAGAACTTTGATGTGTCCGAAGAACTTCTGGACACAGTGCCCATGACAGGCACAAAATCTGGAAACGAGATCTTTCTGCGTGTTGAGAAGAGTCTGAAAAAATTCAGTATTGACTGGTCGAAGTTAGTCAGCGTGGCCTCCACTGGCACTCCCGCAATGGTGGATCCCAATAACGGGCTTGTCACAAAACTGAAGTCCAGGGTGGCGACGTTCTGCAAGGGTGCGGAACTGAAGTCCATCTGTTGCATCATTCATCCGGAATCACTCTGCGCTCAGAAGTTGAAGATGAACCACGTCATGGACGTGGTAGTGAACTCTGTGAACTGGATATGCTCCCGGGGACTGAACCACAGTGAGTTCACGACGCTGCTCTATGAGCTGGACAGCCAATATGGCAGCCTCCTGTACTACACGGAGATTAAGTGGCTCAGTCGAGGGCTGGTGCTAAAGAGATTTTTCGAATCGTTGGAAGAAATTGACTCTTTCATGTCATCCCGAGGGAAGCCCCTGCCTCAGCTGAGCTCCATAGACTGGATCCGAGACTTGGCCTTCCTGGTTGACATGACGATGCATCTGAACACTTTGAACATCTCCCTCCAAGGGCACTCCCAAATCGTCACGCAGATGTACGACTTGATCCGGGCGTTCCTAGCCAAACTGTGCCTCTGGGAGACTCATTTGGCAATGAATAATCTGGCCCACTTCCCCACCCTGAAATCGGTTTCCAGAAACGAAAGCGATGGCCTGAACTACATTCCCAAAATCGCGGAACTCAAGGCCGAATTCCTGAACAGGCTGTCTGATTTCAAACTCTACGAAAGCGAACTGACTCTGTTCAGCTCCCCGTTCTCCACGAAGATCGACAGCGTGCACGAGGAGCTGCAGATGGAGGTTATCGACCTGCAGTGCAACACGGTCCTGAAGACGAAATACGACAAGGTGGGAATACCGGAATTCTACAAGTACCTCTGGGGCAGCTACCCCAAATACAAGCACCACTGTGCAAAGATCCTCTCCATGTTCGGGAGCACCTACGTCTGCGAACAGCTGTTCTCCATTATGAAACTGAGCAAAACAAAATACTGCTCCCAGCTAAAGGATGCCCGGTGGGATTCTGTACTCCACATCGCAACGTGATGGAGAGAAAACCCCTGGCAGTGCCCTACGGTGGCAAAGCCTGGAGTCTTCTAGGCGCAAGGGATTGGGAGATGACAGCATCAATTCTTTTTGTTTGTTTTTCTTTTTTGAGACAGAGTCTTGCTCTGTCACCCAGGCTGGAGTGCAGGGGCGCGATCTCAGCTCACTGCAACCTCCAGCTCCCGGGTTTGAGCGATTCTCCTGCCTCAGCCTCCTGAGTAGCTGGGACTACAGGTGTGTGCCACCATGCCCGGGTAAGTTTTGTATTTTTAGTAGAGATGGGGTTTCACCATGTTGGCCAGGCTGGTCTTGAGCTCCTGACCTCAGGTGATCCACCCACCTCGACCTCCCAAAGTGCTGGGATTACAGGCGTGAGCCTCCGCGCCCGGCCTAAAATGAATTCTTAAACATTTGTTTTTTTCAGTTTTTTTCCACTTTGATTCAGAAATATAATCTGCAATATCGTACTTGTTTATATGACATTGTATGCCTCGCTATTCAGTAAAAATCAAGAAAGTTTTATTGTATCATTGGTAGCTGACTTTTCTTATGCCTCGCTGCTTCATTCCTTCACATTATCTGCCTGCCCCCCCGTATAGGCACTGTAGTTGGCATCCTGAAGTTTAAATCAGTCAACAGAGAAATAGGTAGAGAGACATGTATATTTGTTTTTTGTTGTGAAATGGAGTCTCACTCTGTCACCCAGGCTGGAGTGCAATGGCATGATCTGGGCTCACTGCAACCTCCACCTCCTGGGTTCAAGCAGTTCACCTGCCTCAGCCTCTCAAGTAGCTGGGATTACAGGTATGTGCTACCACGCCCAGTTCATTTTTATATTTTTAGTAGAGACAGGGCTTCACCATCTTGGCCAGGCTGGTCTTGAACTCCTGTGCTCAAGTGATCTGCCCACTTCGGCTCCCAAAGTGCTGGAATTACAGGTGTGAGCCATCGCGCCGAGCTCAAGATGTGTATATTTGTGGACACACATTTATCCCCTGTCCCCATGTGCGTGGTCTCCCACATAATCTAACATGTTTCCAGGTTTCAGGAGAAAGTTGGACACATACTGACCTACTATAATCCTGTGCTATCTGTCTCTGCCTTCGCCTGGAACCAGAAAGGTCAGGTTTAAAATAGAAAACTCCAGAGCAAATAACATAGGCTCTGTCTATAAAAGTTAGACAAAGTAAGTTGAGGTTTAGAGGTTTTTGTTTTTTTGTGTTTTTTTGAGACGGAGTCTTGCTCTGTCTCCAGGCTAGAGTGCAGTGGTGCAATCTCGGCTCACTGCAGCCTCTGCCTCCCGGGATCAAGCAATTCTTCTGCCTCAGCCTCCTGAGTAGATGGGACCACAGGTGCGACCCACCACACCCGGCTAATTTTTGTATTTTTAGTAGAGACAGAGTTTCACCATATTGGCCAGGATGGTCTCGATCTCTTGACCTCGTGATCCGCCCGCCTCCCAAAGTGCTGGGATTACAGGTGTGAGCCACCGCGCCCGGCCTAGAGGTGATTTATTTTTATTTTTTATTTTGTTACTTTTAACAAAATAAAGGGCCGGGCGCGGTGGCTCAAGCCTGTAATCCCAGCACTTTGGGAGGCCGAGGCGGGCAGACTGCCTGAACTCAGGAATTCGAGACCATCCTGGCCAATATGGTGAAACCCCGTCTCTACTAAAAATACAAAAAATTAGCTGGGCATGGTGGCACGTGCCTGTAATCCCAGCTACTCAGGAGGCTGAGGCAGAAGAATTGCCTGAACCCAGGAGGCAGAGGTTGCGGTGAGCCGAGATCGCGCCATTGCACTCCAGCCTGGGTAACAAGAGCGAAACTCTGTCCCACCCCCCCAAAAAAAAATAAAAATAAAAATAAAAATAGTTATTTTTTTTTCAATAGTTATAGAAAAGTTGCAGCCGGATACGGTGGCTCACATCTGTAATCCCAGCATTTTGGGAGGCTGAGGCAGGAGGATCACTTGAGGTCAGGAGTTCGAGACCAGCCTTGGCAACATGGTGAAACTCCATCTCTACTAAAAACACAAAAATTTGCCAGGCGTGGTGGTGCGCACCTGTAGTCACAGCTACTCTGGAGGCTGAGGCAAGAGAATCACTTGAACCTGGGAGGCTGAGGTTGCAATAAGCCGAGATTGTGGCATTGCACTCCAGCCTAGGCAACAGAGACTCTGTCTCAATTAAAAAAAAGTTGCAAAAATCAAAATAGTATGAAAAATACTCACATGCCCTTTAGCCAGACTCTCAATTGTTCATCTTTTTCCCTTGTTTCATTATTGATCACTTTCTCTCCCTCCCTCCTTCTCTCCCTCTCCCTCACACTGATATGTGTGTGTCTATAATCAGTGCCTATGGTGTGTATAAGCAAATGTCTATGAGTATCTGTGATATGCGTATAAATGGATGTGCATGTTTTTCCTGAACCATTCAAGAGAAAGTTACATACATCACTTACCCCTAAATACTTCAATGAGTATTTTCCCTGAGGACAGGGATATTCTCTTACACAGTCACATTTCCTTTACCAACTTCATTGAACATTGATGGAATTATTTTATCTAGTTTACTGTTCATACTCTAGTTTTCTCTGTTGACCCGGTAATGTCTTTCCTTTTTTAAAACAAAACAAAACAGGAAATGGTCTCTCTCTCTCGCCCAGGCTGGAGTGCAGTGGTGCAAACTTGACTTGCCGCAAGCTCCTCTTCCTGGGTTCAAGTGATCCTCCCACCTCAGCCTTCCAAGTAGCTGGGACTACAGGTGTGTGCCACCATGCCCAGCTAATTTTTGTATTTTTTTTGTAGAGATGGGGTCTCCCTTTGTTGCCCAGGCTGGTCTCAAACTCCCAGGCTCAAGCGATCCACCCGCCTGGGCCCCTCCAAAAGCGGTATCTTTCCCTTAATAGCATTTTTCTCCTGGCAGGCTGTCATTCGAAGGAGCGTTGTGTGTGTGTGTGTGTAATCTCTATTAATCCCTGGAATTAATGACACAAAATTGTGGATACTTTCCAGATTGGAGGAATCATGTGACCAGGGTGGAGGAAGGTTGTAGATCTCCACTTAATGACCCACTCAGGAAGCAGTGGAGAAAAGGACTATGATAAAAATGACAGAGGGTGGCCGGGCACGGTGGCTCACACCTGTAATCCCAGCACCTTGAGAGGCTGACGTGGGTGCACCACAAGGTCAGGAGTTCCAGACCAGCCTGACCAAGATGGGGAAACCCCCGTCTCTGCTAAAAATGAAAAAAAAAAAAAAAAAGGCAGGCATTTGGTAGTAGTGGGCGCCTGTAATCCCAGCTACTTGGGAGGCTGAAGCGGAGAACTGCTTGAACCCAGGAGGCAGAGGATGCAGTGAGCCAAGATCGCACCACTGTACTCTAGCCTGGGTAACAGAGCAAGACTCCATCAAAAAAAAAAAAAAGACAGGGTGCAGGAGGGAGAGAGTAACCCCCAGGCCAGGAGCCCAGTTGGAGCCCAGGTGCCTATGCTCAGACACAGGGATATGACCCCACTCCAGGTGGTTCCTGTGGTGGGCTTCAGGTACAGCTGGGTCTGGCAAGCTCAGTGCTCTTTTGGAAAAGGAATCCCAGATGGGCTGGTTTCTAATGGGAGTCGGAGGGGAGCCCAGGTCTGGGTGGAACTGAGCATTTGTTGACACCACATATCAGAGGCATGGCCCTGCAGCAGGATCAGAGCAGCCCCGCACATTATAGACAGGCAGCTGAAGCTCAGAGTGGCAGATTGGCTTGCTTAAGGTCACACAG
Source organism: Sapajus apella (assembly GCF_009761245.1). Lineage (NCBI taxonomy): Eukaryota > Metazoa > Chordata > Mammalia > Primates > Cebidae > Sapajus > Sapajus apella. Next base: position 4,223,487 of record NW_022437028.1, read on the forward strand.
CCGTTACAGGAGTCATCAGGATTCAAACCAGGGTCCATGTGACTCCAAAGTCCATGTGCTTCACTTCCTCTTCCTTTTTTTTGAGATAGAGTGTAGCTCTGTCCCCCAGGCTGGAGTGCAGTGGCATGATCTTAGTTCAATGCAACCGCCACCTGTCGGGTTCAAGCGATTCTCCTGCCTCAGCCTCCAGGTAGCTGGGACTACAGGCACGAAGTACTACCACGCCTGGAAAACTTCTGTATTTTTAGTAGAGATGGTTTTTTCCCATGTTGGCCAGGATGGTCTTGATCATTGTTTAATCACTTTCTCTCCTTCCCTCCTTCCCTCCCTCTGCCTCTCATGGTATGTGTATTTGTATATCCTGACCTCAAGGGATCAGCCCGCCTCAGCCTCCCAAAGTGCTGGGATTACAGGCATGAGCCACCATGCCTGGTCCACATGCTTCATTCCTAAGCAGCCACTGTGCCTGACACGGAGACCTAGCAGGTGTCTGTCATTCAGCCTCTGCCCTCATCGTCTATCATGTGTGTGGCTCCCTGATAGTCCCTCCATCAGATGACAGGGAGGGGACAGTAGGGCTCAGCCTAGGCTGCCTCCTGCTGGCCAGATCATTCATTAAGCTGTTCTGCTTTGAATCAATTGCCAAGGCCCCTGAGAGTCCTCCATACCGCTGGAATATGTGTTGGGACCAGGATGGCTTGAGATATGATGGCCACTAGCATGTACTGTGACTCATGGGACTGAGCTGAGACTGTGGGAATGACTGAATGGGTGGGAGAGTTTTTTGTTTGTTTTGTTGGTTTGAGGCGGAGTCTTGCATGGTTGCCAATCTCAGCTCACTGCAACCTCTGCCTCCCGAGCTCAAGCAATTATCCTGCCTCAGCCTCCCAAGTAGCTGGGATTACAGGCACCCACCACCACACCCAGCTAATTTTTGTATTTTTAGTAGAGACGGAGTTTCACCATGTTGGCCAGGCTGGTCTCAAACTCCTAACTCAAGTGATCCACCCACATCAGCCTCCCAAAGTGCTAAGATTACAGGTATGAGCCACCAAGCCCACCTGGGAGAGGTTTTTAGTAGGGCAATGGGGTGTTTGCAAACGAGAGCCCTCGGGAGTGGCGTGGTCAGGGAGATGGACAGGGACCCAGCCCAGGAGTAGGGACTGGATTTGGTGGGTCTCTGTCAGCTTCCAGGGACAGTGTTTGCATTGCATCTGCCCCAAGGCCCCGACTGTCCATCCCAGGATGGGCAGAGGAAAGAGCCACTCTCTCCTCTGACACAGGCCCTGGGACTAGGGGTCTAAGGAGGGTCCTGGAAGCCAGGCCCCTTCGCACTTGGCTGGGCACGTACCTGTGTGCCATATCCCCTCCACTTAGCCACAAGGCCCAAACCACAGATCCTGAGCTCTGCAGGGTCAGGATAAGGCACATATCTGGAAGGGCTTTGGAAGCAAAAAGAAAAGCCTGGGCTGGGCGCAGTGGCTCACGCCTGTCATCCCAGCACTTTGGAGGCTGAGGCAGGTGGATCACCTGAGGTCAGGAGTTCATGACCAGCCTGGCCAACATGGTGAAACCCCATTTCTACTAAAAATACTAAAAAATTAGCCTGTCAGAGTGGCCGGCACCTGTAATTCCAGCTATCCTGGAGGATGAGGCAGGAGAATTGCATGAATCCGGGAGGCAGAGGTTGCAGTGAGGCAAGGTCACTCCATTGTACTCCAGCCTGGGCAGCAAGAGCAAAACTCCGTCAAAAAGAAAAAAAAAGAAAAGCCTGGTTCACTGCCCAGCACTGCCACCTTCTTGCATTATTGCGTTAGCAAATCACTTCATTCATTTTATGAGCTTTGGTGTCCTCATCCATAAAATACCTAACAGTGTTAGTGTCAGAACTGGACGTGGTGTGACGAGCCCAGGACTGTGCCTGGCCTCAAGAAAATTGTTGGTTAAACAGAGGTGCAGCCCTTAGTTCAGGCAACTTTCATTTTCTCCTCCCTTCCCTGTAGGCCTGGCTTCCTGATCACCCACCCACCGAGAGGCGTCCTCCCCAGCAAGGCCACTTCAAGGGGATCAGAAACATATCAAAGCCATGGGGAAAGATTTGGTCAGGACCTCAGCTTGAAAAAAAAAAATGAAACAAACAATTATAAAATAAGTATTTTATCTACTTATTTATATGTATGTATATTTTTTATTTTTACTTATTTATTTTTGAGACAGAGTCATGCTCTTGTGGCTCAGGCTGGAGTGCAGGCATGATCTCAGCTCACAGCAGCCTCTGCCACCAGGGTTCAAGCGATTCTCCTGCCTCAGCCTCCCGAGAACCTGGGATTACAGGTGTGCAGCACCACACAGGGCTAATTTATTGTTGTTGTATTTTTAGTAGAGACGGGGTTTTGCCATATTGGCTGGGCTGGTCTCGAACTCCTGGCCTCAAGTCATCCACCTACCTCAACCTCCCAAAGTGATGGGATTACAGGGGTGAGCCACTGCACCTAGCCTTTAATTTGTTTTTGTTTTTTTTTTAGATACAGGGGCTTGCTCTGTCACCCAGGCTGAAGCACAGTGGCACAATCACAGCTTACTGCAGCCTCACACTCCTGGGCTCAAGAGATCCTCCCACCCAGTCTGGGACTACAGGTTCATGCCACCACCCCTGGCTAATTTTTAAAAGTTTTTGTCTAGATAGGTCTCACTGTGTGGCCCAGGATGGTCTTGAACTCCTGGCCTCAAGCAATCCTCCCACCTTGGCCTCCCAAAGCACTGGGATTAGAGGTATGGTATTTTATACTGTATTCAATAACTGCAACTGAATAAGCAGAAGGGGTGAGGGTTAGTGATTCACAGAACTAGTTTAGAGCTGCAGTGGTTTTCTTTTCTTTCTTTCCTTTTTTTTTTTTTTTTGAGATGGAACCTTTCACTGGAGCCAGGCTGGAGTTCAGTGGAGCAATCTCGACTCACTGCAGGCTTTGCCTCCCAGATTCAAGCGACTCTTCTGCCTCAGCCTCCTGAGTAGCTGGGATTACCGGCATGCGCCACCATTCCCCGCTAATTTTTATATTTTCTGTAGAGATGGGGTTTCACCATATTGGCCAGGCTGGGTCTCAAACTCCTGGTCTCAAGTGATCCACTTGCCTCTGCCTCCCAAAGTGCTGGGATTACAAGCCTGAGCCACCGTGCCCGGCCGTCCAGTGATTTTCTGAAAGCTTCTGTCAATGTTTTGATGGCCAGCTTATTCTCTTGACAAACATCTGTTCCCCTTATGATTTTCTCTTATCTCTAAGGGAACTGCCTCTCCCATCCTCACATAGCCACTTCTGCATATGCGGGACAGCTCTCCCTGCCACTTGTGGCCTTCATGACAAGTTACATCCTTTGCAAGACTTGCAGCTTCACTTTGCACCTTCATGTCTGCATTTTTGGGAAACATCTGTCCTCAAAGCAAAGGCTTTTTCAGGCTACCGGCTGGCAGCAATGCTAGGGTGAGCAGTGAGGATGTGTTCATAGTGAATATTTGCTTTCCGGTACAACCTCCTATCCGGGGCCGGATCTCAGTGAATAACAGAGGACACCCTGTACCTAAGTTACACATTTTTTTTTTTTTTTTTTTTTTTTTTTGAGACAGAGTCTTGCTCTGTAGTCCAGGCTGGAGTGCAGTGGCACCATCTCGGCTCACTGCAACCTCTGCCTCCTGGGTTCAGGCAATTCTCATGCCTCAGCCTCCCGAGTAGCTGGGATTATGGGCGCCTGCCACCACGCCCAGCTAATTTTTGTATTTTGGGTAGAGGCAGTGTTTCGCCATGTTGGCCAGGCTGGTCTCCAACTCCTGGGCTCAAGTGATCCACACGCCTCTGCCTCCCAAAGTACTGGGATTACAGGCATGAGTCACTGCGCCCAGCCCTAAGTTATAATATTTTTTTGGTCCCAGCTATAAGGTCACCCCTGCACCCTGGACCGCACCCTGTCTCCTGTCATGAGACAGGGCTGTCCCGCTGCACTGTGTCCACCCATCTTGAGGACTCTTCCGCCAGAGTCCGACCAGGTGGTTTCTGACCAAACAGCAGGAAACCGAGAGTTCCTCTTGCACTTGGCCTTTTGCAAGCCTGTTCTTGGCCAAGGCCAGGGCAATACGCAACCAGCCATCGGCTCTTGCAACTTCCCCCCAGCAGAACCCACATCCTCCGGTCCTCAATCTAGAAATACCCCCGGGGTGGAGCCCGGCCCACCCAGCATCCCTGCAGAGCCTCGGTCCACTCCAAGCAACATTTATTGAGGGTGGCGGGAGCCGCGCTGGGCAGGGGCCGGGGCTGCCCTCGGCGTCCAGACACCAGGCTCTTTAGAACACGTATATACAGGGACGGGACGGGAGCTGGCGGAGCGGCCCAGACTCTAGCTGGGGACTGCGGTCCAGACTCAGACGGCAGACGCCAGTTTCCGCTTGGTGCTCTCGCTGCAGCGGTTCAAGATGAGGTCGGCGCTGGGCCGCGGGGGCACCGCCGGCTGGGGCTTAGCGCGCTGGGTCTGCGGCTCCTCCTCTGCGGGAGGGGAGCAGGGGCGGGTCAGAGGCCCCGCCCCGCACACTGGCCCCGCCCACCGCGGTCTCTGGCCCCGCCCACCGCGCTCTCTAACTCCCGCTCCGCGCTCTGGCCTCGCCTCCCGGTCGTGCCTCTCCCTCTGACTCCGCCTCTCAGGGATCGCTCCGCCCCCTGGCGCTCGCCCCTCCTCTGGCCCCGCCTCCAGTCCCCGCCTCTCTCGCTGACTCCGCCCCTAGGGGGTCGCCCGCCCCGCCCCTCCGCCCCCCAACCCGCTGCACTCACGGAGCGGGCTCCCGGGGCTCTGCGGTCCCGGCCGCGCCTGGCGGCGTCGCTGCTGCAGAAAACGGACGCTGTTGCGGCGATAGGCGTCCTGGCTGAGGCGCTTCCGCGACCGCTGGTGGATGCTCTGCGCGTTGCGGATGGACGACCTGGCCCGCCGGGACGGGGCGTCGTCAGAGCCCGAGCGCGCCCCTGTTCCCAGGGCCTCGCATGGGCACCCCTGGCCCGAGGAAGTGGGGGGCGGGGAGCAGGGGCCGGTAGTCTGTACGACCCGGGCGGGGCCAGAGGCGGCTGCCCGCTTCGCGACACGGACCCTTGCCCTGCCGCAGAGCCCGGGCGGTCCCCAGGACTGCCCATCCCCGAGGCCCCCGGGCATCGCCGCCTTCCTCCCGCCCCCGTGCCAGCCCCACACTGCGGCCAGGCGTGTCCGCCCCTTTCCCCGGTGAGGGTCCTGCCTCTCCTGCCAGGCGGAGACCCCCTTCCCCCGGCACTGCCAAGGTACGGTCTAGACAGAGCGAACCCGTGGTGCGCTCCCCTCGACCCTGCCCAGCCCCGGGGACCCCCGCTCACCTGCGGGGCGGCGCCCCTCGCTTGATCTGGCGTTGGGCCTGGGACAGGTCTTGCCCCGACTTTTGCAGGTACATGGACGGGAAGTAGCCTGTGACGTCGTCTTTCCTGCAACAGAGGCAGCCCTTGAGGCTGGGGCAGTCACCTGGGGGGCGCTCAGAGGCAGGGGTTTCAGGGCTCTCTCTGAACATCTGGGGTTAAGACAGACTGAGATGTTGCAAACAACCAGACCCCTGCCTCTGTGGGCCTCAGTTTCCTGGTCTGTGCAACTGAGACCCTTCCAGCTCTCCTTCCACAGTCTAGGCAGGGGTGGAGGTTAGCAGATCCAGGTCACCACAGGGAACAGGTATTTGCTATAAAATATTGGCAAGAATGAGCAGGGCACAGTCGCTCACGCCTGTAATCCCAGTACTTTGAGAGGTCTAGGTGGGAGGATCGATTGAAGCCAGAAGTTCGAGACCAGCCTGGGCAACAAAGCAAGACCCCTATCTCTGCACCTCCCAAAAAAAAATTAAAAAGAAGACATTGGCAGATTATATTTGTCAATTTTTCTTGTATGTTAACTGCCTTCTGTCTCCTACGAACCTTGGCCTGCCTCTTAAGTCACCAAATTCTATGCTTTCTTCCAAATGTTTTTTTTTCAAAAGCAGAATTTTTCTCTTGTTGCCTAGCCTGGAGTGCAATGGCCGATCTCGGCTCATTGCAACCTCTGCCTCCCGAGTTTAAGCAATTCTTCTGCCTCAGCCTCCCAATTAGCTGGGATTACAAGCATGCACCACCATGCCTGGTTAGGTTTTTGTTTGTTTGTTTGTTTGTTTGTTTGTTTTAGGTAGAGATGGGATTTCCCTGTGTTGGTCATGGCAGGTCTGGAACTCCTGACTTCAAGTGATGCACCCACCTCAACCTCCCAAAGTGCTGAGATTACAGGCGTGAGCTTTGAGTCCAGCCCCAAATGCTTTTTAGTTTCAGGTTTTACACTTGGAAAAGCCTGTAATCCATCTGAAGTAAACATCTGTGTACAGTGTGAGGTAGGGGTCTAGGTTTGCTTTTTGTTTTTTTCAGTATGGATATCCACCTGTTCCAGCACCATTTGTTGAAAAGACTTTCTTTCCATTCTCAATATTATATTTGGGAGTAAAAAAACAAAACAAAACTTAACATAATACAAAGTTCACATAAAACCCTAATTCCTGGCTGGTGGGAGGATCACAAGAAGATTGTCAGAGACACAGGATGAGGGTTAACAGAGTGTGTGTCTGAAAGGCTGAGAAATGCTGCCTCAAAGCCCCCCCCCCCCACCCAGGACCAGGCTGTGGGTATGCATGTTGTGGTCCTAGCTTTAAGATATGCTTTCAGGGGGGCGCTGGGCTGGTCCTGTGACCTAGAGCTCTGCAGATGACAGCAAAGGCCCAGCATGGAGGCTCATGCCTGTAATCCCAGTGCTTTGGGAGCCCAAGGCAGGAGGATCTCTTGAGGCCAGGAGTTTAAGACCGGTCTTGGCAGCATAGTGAGACCCTGTCCCTACAAAAAAATTAAAAAACATTAGTTGGATGTGGTGGTACTCACCTGTAGTCCAGCGACTTGGGAGGCTGAGGTGGGAAGATCACTTGAGCTACAGTGAGCCATGATTGTGCTCCAACCTGGGAGTCAGAGCAAGACCCTGTCTCAAAAAATAAATAAATTGGTAAAAAATGAAGACACGGGGAAGGACCTGGGAGGCCCTGTGGCTCCAGGGAGATGGCTCCACACGCCGCTAGAATTCTGTGTTCCCCAGAACCAGAAAAAAAAAAGAATTAGTATTTCTGCATTCATTTGGAGGATAAACAGATGGGAAATGCAATGGAAGCCTTTTTTTTTTTAAGAGACAGGGTCTTGCTTCATCACCAGGCTGGAGTGCAGTGGTGCAGTCATAGCTCACTGCAGCCTACAAGGTTTTTTTTTTTTTTTTTTTTCTTTTTGAGACGGAGTTTCGCTCTTGTTACCCAAGCGAGTGCAATGGCACGATCTTGGCTCACCGCAACCTCCACCTCTTAGGTTCAAGCAATTCTCCTGCCTCAGCCTCCCGAGTAGCTGGGACTACAGGCACGCGCCACCATGCCCAGCTAATGTTTTGTATTTTTAGTAGAGACGGGGTTTCACCTTGTCGACCAGGATGGTCTCGATCTCTTGACCTCATGATCCACCCACCTCGGCCTCCCAAAGTGCTGGGATTACAGGCGTGAGCCACTGCGCCCGGCCCCAACTTTTGGGGTCAAGCAATCCTCCCACCTCAGCCTCCCAAGTAGCTGGGGCTGCAGGTGTGTGCTACCATGTCCAGCTAATTTTTAATTTTTTTTTTTTTTTTTGTAGAGACAGGGGTCTCCTATTTTACCCACGTTGGTCTTGAACTTGTAGCCTTGAGTAATCCTCCCACCTTGGCTTCCCAAAGGCATGAGACACCACAGCTGACTATAAGAAACCTTTAAAAGGAAACGGGATTATAAAAAGAATGTAATTTTTTGTTTGTTTTTGAGACAGAGTCTCGCTCTGTCACCCAGGCTGGAGTGCAATGTTGAGATCTCGGCTCATGGCAACCTCCACCTCCAGGGTTCAAGCGATTCTCTTGCCTCAGCCTCCCAAATAGCTAGGATTATAGGCGTATGCCACCACACCTGGCTAATTTTTGTATTTTTGGTAGAGACAGGGTTTTGCCATGTTGTCCAGGGTGGTCTCAAACTTCTGACCTCATGTGATCATCCCACCTCAGCCTCCCAAAGTGCTGGGATTACAGGCACGAGCCACCTCGCCCAGCCAGGAATGTAATCATTTATCCAGCAGTTCACCATGCTGCCAGAGAAGGAATAATAACAGATGTTAGGAAGAGACCCTAAATCACAAAGGAAAAATGCACTCTCAGACAAGGACATTGGAACACAAGACAGGCAAGGGTCGGCTCATCCCTCCCTGCTATTGAGATGGAAACTGGACCCAGAGAGACGCGGAGGCTTACCCAGAGTCCCAGAGACAAGTCACCCCAGACCCCCAAATACTCCCGCCCTGGCTGGAGGCTGACTCTCGGGTGGGTGCCCTGGATGGAGAGGGGCCTCCTACCTGATGACCCACCAGCCATCCAGGAGCTTGTGAATGACCTCGACAGCTTCGCCCTCGAGCAGAGACACCTCGTCCTCCTCCACAGCAGTATAGGACTTGATGGCAACATACGGCTCGCCTGGTCCATGGCGGGGGCACAGGGCACAGTGTGAGGTCTACCCAGCCCGGGGCTCACCACCCCTCCCCTCTTCTCATCTCTGCACCTGGGCTTCCTCCAGCCACTCCAGACCCACCCAGGGCCCATGATTCCCTTTCTTCTGGGTCTCTTCCCTCCACCCCCCTGCTCCATCCCAGGCTCCCTCTATAAGCTCCTGCTGGCACCCACTCTGGGGGCACACTCTGGACTTCTGCCCTCTGCCCCCTATACCCAGGTGAGCTTGTCCACTCCCATTCATTGCCACCCACTCTGGGGACCAGAGATTCCATAACGACAGAGGTCTGGCCAGGCACCTAAATATGACAAGAGACCAGCCATGAGCAGGTGGGTGGAGCGCCTGTCCACAAGGCACTGGGAACTGCTCACCTGCAGCTAATTGTCAGCCTGTGGGGCTGCAGGCCTTCCCAGTGTTTAAACAATAGCCACAGGCCAGGGAGGTGGTTCCTACCTATAATCCCAGCACTTTGGGAGGCCGAGGCGGGCAGATCGCCTGAGGTCAGGAGTTCAAGACCAGCCTGGCCAACATGGCAAAACCCCATCTCTACTAAAAATACAGAAATTAGCCCGGTGTAGTGGCACACGCCTGTAATCCCAGCTACTCGAGGGGCTGAGGCAGGAGAATCACTTGAACCCAGGAGGCAAAGGTTTCAGTGAGCAGAGATTGCATCACTGCACTCCAACCTGGGTGATAGCGCGAGATTTTGTCTCCCTAAAAAAAAAAAAAAAATAAAAGCTGTAAATCCACATAAAAGGATGATATCACTCCATTTTAAAATGTGGGTATCCAGGCCAGGCGCAATGGCTCACGCCTGTAATCCCAGCACTTTGGGAGGCCAAGGTGGACGGATCATCTGAGGTCAGGAGTTCGAGACCAGCCTGGCCAACGTGGTAAAACCCCGTCTCTACTAAAAATACAAAAATTAGCTGGGCATGGTGGCGCATGCCTGTAATCCCAGCTATTTGGGAGGCTGAGGCAGGAGAATCACTTGAACCTGGGAGGCAGAAGTTGCAGTGAGCCGAGATCGCACCACTTCATGCTAGCCTGAGTGAGTGAGATGCTGTCTCAAAATAAATAAATAATAAAGTAAAATAAGATGGAAACCAGTTATATTATAGCTTCTTTCAAGCTCAACGCAGGCCCCATCCAGCCCTGGCACTGTCAGCTTTCCCTTTCTGGTCAGTGATGATGCCTCTACCTCCAGGCAGCCTTCCCTCTTGAGCCTCAGGTCTGCTCATCCTTCAACTTCCCACTGGATCTGGCCCCATGCCCACAGACACCACTGACCTCCCACCCTCCCCCAACATCTGCTCCTCCTCCTGGTTCCCTGTCTGGACCAAGGGCACCGCAACCTGCCAGGACCCCAAGCCAGAGACGATGAGGTATCAGCCCTGACCTTTCTGCCCAGCCAACAACCAGGCCAGACTCCAAAGCAGTCAATCAATATCCCTGGGCCTGCCTGCCCCTTCCTCCCACACCCCTACGGCCTCAGAGGGCAGAGGCACCTGCGTAGTTGGGCTCAGGGTCCTCCGTCTCATCGGGACTGTCCAGGGGCTCCAGGAAGGATGCTGGGATCCAGCCTCGCTTTGCTTTCAACTGGCAGAACCACCAACCTGCACCAGGGGTGTGGGAACGGGACTGAGGGGCGGGCCCGGCAGCTCCCTGCAGCCATCAGGGATGGTGAGGACATGGGGACACAGACACAGCAATGTCCAACGCTCAGATTCAGAAATGTCACCTTCACCACACTGGACCATGAAGTCACATGCATGCATGCACACATGCTCACAAAATCACAACCTTGAGCTCACTCCATAATGAGCAGACGGTCCCATGCCCACCCAGACATGCACACCCCGGCCCGCCATGCACAGATGCCCACAGCCACCACAGGGTGCACACTCAGAGAGATGGCGACCCACAGTGTGGGGAGGACATTCAGGGACCCTGAATGTCCTCTGAAACAGCCAGAGTCCTCCTGGGGCCAGGCTGCCTGAGCCTTGGCAGGAGGCTTGTGGCTGTGGGTCCCAAGCACCAGGGGAAGGATCCCAGCGGGGTGGGAGGTCTGACCACTCTCATTCTTCTCCACAACCTCCACCACGTCCCCCACGGCCAGTGCCATCTCAGAGCCTGAGGTCTTCTCGTAGTCAGCGATGGCGCGGTAGGTCTGCAGGATGATGGGGCCGGTGATGTCTGGGGCAGAGGGAGGGCGGGGTGAGTGGGCACTGCAGGGTCCATCTGGGACAACAGAATGGGCACTGGCATCCTGAGTCTCTGTCCCCTGCATTTCCTGAGTGCCCAGCGTGCTCCAGGCTTTGGCCTCACACTGCAAACGTGTCCTTGTTCTCATATGATGACGTTAGCGAGCCTCTCCCAACTTTATTTTCTTTTTTGGAGACAGAATCTTTCTCTGTTGCCCAGGCTGGAGTACAGTGGCATGATGAAAGCTCACGACAGTCCTGGACTCCTGGGCTCAAGCAATCTCCATACCTCAGCCTCCTGAGTAGCTGGGACTATAGGCATATGCCACCACACCCAGCTAACATATATATACTTTTTTGAGCTGGAGTTTCGCTCTTGTTGCCCTAGAGTGGAGTACAGTGGCACGATCATGGCTCACTGCAACCTCCACCTCCCAGGTTCAAGCGATTCTCCTACCTCAGCCTCCCAAGTAGCTGGGATTACAGGCGCCCACCACCACACCCAGCTAATTTTTGTATTATTAGTAGAAATGGAGTTTCACCAGGTTGGCCAGGCTGGTCTTGAACTCCTGACCTCAGGTGATCCACCTGCCTCGGCCTCCCAAAGTGCTAGGATTACAGGTATGAGCCACTGTGCCCAGTCCCCAGCTAATTTTTTGTAGAGATGGGGTCTTGTGATGTTGCCCCGGCTGCTCCTGAACTCCTGGGCTCAAAGGGATTCTCCCACCTCCGCCTTTTAAAGTGTCGGGATTACAGGCGTGGAGCCACTGCACCTGGCCTTTTGGCAACTCTTTTTTGTTTGTTTGAGAGGGAGTCTCACTCTGTCGCCTAGGCTGGAGTACAGTGGCGCGATCTCAGCTCACTGCAACCTCTGCCTCCCAGGTTCAAGTGATTCTCCTGCCTCAGCCTCCCAAGTAGCTGGGATAACATGTGCGCACCACCACGCCTGGTTAATTTTTGGATTTTTAGTAGAGATGGGGTTTCACCATGTTGGCCAGGCTGGTCTTGAACTCCTGACCTCAGGTGATCCACCCGCGCGGCCTCCCAAAGGGCTGGGATGACAGGCATGAGCCACCATGCCCGGCCCAAAGACTCAATTTTCCAGTGGTGTAGCTGTGAGCGCCCCCCACCCTGCTCCCAGCCCCTGCTCTCTTCCCTGAACACCCCCCACTCTGGGTCTCCCTGGCTGCCCCCCGTCCTCTTACCCGCCGCAGTGCTCTTGCCATCTTTGGGCATCAAGTATGTCTCTGGCTTTTTTGTCCTGAGGAGAGAACAGTCTGGGTGAGACCCTCAGCTTCCCATGGAAGAAGGAGATGCATGGGTAGATCTACAGAAGAACTTCCCAAGAGAAGAGGGACCCGGGGAATCAAGGGGCACTGCGGAGAGAAGAGAGCAGCTGGACTGGCTGAGGAAGGACTTCGGGAAGTGACAGGGGTGGGCGGATCTGCTCGGCCAGCCAAGGAAGGACATGAGGAGGACATTCCACAGCCTCCGGCAGATCCTAAGGGTGCCCTAAGTCTGGGAAATGCTCTTGTGGGCCCTCTTCTTTCTTCTTTTGTTTTTGAGACAGGGTCTCGCTCTATCACCCAAGCTGGAGTGCAATGGTCTGATCTCGGCTCACTGCAACCTCCGCCTCCTGGGTTCAAGCAATTCTCTC